>NW_010308616.1:0-5328 GCF_000700745.2 Antrostomus carolinensis
GTGGGCATCTGGCATCTAGCCAGGGTCAGCCTACCACAAACAATTAGTAAATAACTAACTATAAGCAGTCTTGCACATTATGGTGTACATTATACCAGAGTTATGCAACAAGACTGGGTTTACGCCATAGAGTTGCAATGAATTCTAAGGAAAGTACAGAATTAGATATCAACGTTAGTCATGCAGCCATGCATTTCACAGCCTGTAATATTTTTTTCTTTAATTCTAAGAACACATCACAAACTGCATGTTAATAAATAAATACATTTTTTGTTTGTTCCCCAGAAAATCTCCTCTGAGACTTGGGATTCCAGCTAGAGAGAGGTCTGCTTGAACTGCATATCCAGACGTGGGAACAGAGAGACGGAGCATACACCAGCATCTGCTGGGTCAGCCCTAACATCACACTGACAGAAAAAAGGAGCTGGGGGGATGCATGTATGTCGGGGTGCATGTTGTCCAGACTCCTAAATCTGACAAGACAAAGCTGCATTCTTCCAGAGGTAAGGCATTCTTTAGCTAGGAGTACAAGCAGGGCTTCCTGCTCCATCCTTGTAGGGCAAATGGGCATAAGCACAAGAAACACTGAAACCCTCTTTTGGGATACAGATCATTAGAAAACTGAATGAAAGGGAAGCACCAGGTAGGCAAGCTGATGAGTAAAATTCCAGCTTTTTTGAGTTTGAGCAGCAGAGACATATATATCATCTCAGCAATAAGCAAAATCCCAGGAGTTTTTTTGTTGTGATTTTGTTTGTTTGAAGTTACATCCTTCATCAAACATTCACACACAATCACAAAGCTTGCAAGGCCTCCTCTAAAATTCTATCACAAAGAAATCCACATCTTTTTTAGCAATACTGACTGAGCACTGGCAGTGGGTGCCCAGAGAGGTTCTGGAGTCTCCATCCTTGGAGATGCTCAAAAGCCACCTGGACAACCAGCTCTAGGTTCAGCCTGCTTGAATAGGGAGGTTGAACAAGATGACCTCTGGAGATCCCTGACCATCTCAACCATCCTGTGATGCTCTCAAACTCCACAGAGGCATCATTTCATGGCTCACCATGCTCAAAGAAGGGACATAGAAAAGTAACCGCTTCCTCTGCATCTCACAAGAACTACAAACTGATTTTAGTCTATACTGCTTGAAAAGAAAAAAACCCACACATCCACAAATTGTACTTTAGATAGGGGCAGTTTGGGGCCGAAAGTAAAAATAAGCAGAATATTAGAAGAGGAAGGAAGAGATACAAGGCGGGGGGGGGGGAACAAATGAAAAACAAACAAACAAAAAAAAACCTGTATGGAAAGAAATACAAAAGCTACACTGTATGAAAAAAATCAAAATCCCAATCCATCAAACAAAATTAAAAAACACCAATCACCCATGGTCCACAAGATTTTACAGGCTTACCATTAAACTGCATAAACTCAAACACTGTATCAAGTGATTTGGAGATACTCCAATGAGGCAGTGAACGGTTTCCTGAGAGGTTTCCAATTGGAAACTAAAAGAGGGTTTGTTCCCCTTTCCCCACTCAAAGGAACTGGAGCAAAAGGGATAACAAGTGATCATGTTAATATCCCCTTAATCAAAAAAAGAAAGCCTTTATCGTCAAGGTGTATTTCTGGAGGGTCCACTGCACTGTGCCAATCAATTCTGTCCCTGCCACAAAACCTGTTTCTTCTCCTGGCATCATCCACCAGCCTGGCACAAATAATATTATTACCCCAAGATTTGGCAGCATACCTCACTGTCAGCAGTAAATATCTCAGTGTTTTTCTTGATTTTTATATACATGTTTGGAGTTATTTCATTTCATGCTGGCTTGGAAAAGCTACCATTCCATTATTTAATGAATTCTGAGGCATTCAAAAATATAGCCAATTCCAGCTTATGTTAAATGAAAAATGAAAGAAACACCATTATTCAACTGTGTCAAAAAAAAAGAGAGCAGTTTTGCATATATAAACTACGTATACAAGTTCCCAGACACCTTTAGAGAATCCAAATCTACAAACACAAATCCAGAGAGACTTACAGATAAACTTAATGTCAAGCATTATGCACAAGTTTTCACTGGATCAAACCTAAGGACCTCACCTTTTTCAGTCCAAAAAATTTAGATATCTGGTATGACAGAAGAATACCCTTTGTACCACAGTACAATATATTCAAGGAAAAGCAATTTATTTTTTTCAGAATTAAAGAATCAGCAATGCCTGGCTAGAAAGCATTGTTTTGGAAGAGGCCCAAAGGCCCAAATAATTGCAATGGATTGGAAAGGCCTTCACCCTCAGGTCAGCAATTTACACACCAGTCAGGCTATTTGTCAGGGAAAGCAGTTACCACCAACTGCCCTTTGAATGCTCAAGTTGCCAGTTTTGGTACTATTGCTGGGGCACAAACGTGTACGGATCCCATGACAAACCAGCCATGTGGAGTACTTCAGCAGAAGAGCCCAGGACTGAGGTAGCACACAAAATTAATTAATCAGTTACCAGAACTGGACTAAGATAACTAAGCTGGCTCTGCAGTACAATTCCTCTCTGCAGGCTTGAGCTTCTGCCCACCACAACAGTGTCAGATGCAGGATCAGCATAAGGAATGGCAAGTAAAAATAACCTTTCATCCTCCATCAAATTGTTAACTCATTACAATTTGATAGAAGTGATGGGTCAAATAGAAAATGAAAGACCACATTTTAGCTCTTTCAAAACCTGCCAGCTAACATTAGTTCCACCCCACTTTCCCAGTTATTTCTCCAGTTCCCTCCCTCTCAGCTTGCTTCATGTCCTCTGCTTCTTGCTTCACTGCATTGTCCTTTTTCTTAGCCACATACTTGTCCCCCTTAGTCTGCTTGCACCTTTGCTGCTTGTAACTTAAGTTCTAATAGTCCTCTGTTAACACTAACTGATTAATCAAGATGATCATAAAAATAAGGCAGTCTTGTCTTCAAAGGTTGTTTTATAGATACAGAAGTCTTAAGTACTTTGGTTCTAAGTCCATGGCTAAATTTTTCCATATGTATGTAAAAATCCCAAGTGTCACAGAGATGCAATATAATACCAAAAAAGTGAAAATTCAATCATGGCTGAGAGTCAGAGGAGAAACTGGAACTAAACTTCCTCATTTTCAACTCTAAGTGAAAGACAAGCTTAAAAATCATTAACTGTCTCCTTCTGCTTACAGTAAGAGGTCACAGCAAATGTCAAACACAAGAGAGCCGTTCAACTAAGGGCAACCTTACAAAATCCCAACTACTACCAACAACAGCCTAGACATCATCCTTGCCCCAACAAAACCACTGCTTGGACAGCAGCTGTTACACAAGACTACACACTAGAGAGCTGCCAAGCTTTAACCTTCAATGATGGGAAACAAATTTATTCTCTCAAGAAACAATTCTGCCATACCAGGGTATTAGCTCCCTCAGGAATACGTCAGAAAAAAAGGCAAGCTATCTTTTCCCACCTCTTCCTATAGCCTAAACCAAAAGCTACACATATGGAGTAACACCACAGTAATTTATCACAAAGCAATAAACAGGAGATTGCTATTTATTTCAAATAGACAGGAGATTGCTATTTATTTCAAATAGAGAAAGTAGGTAGACTGCAAGTCAGCTATATAGAACATTTATCTGTTTAAAAAAAAAAAAAAAAAAAAAAAACAAAAAAAACCCAAAACAACAACAACCACAAAACCCATGATGAATGGGAATACAAAGGCAATGTTTGGGGGTGGGCAGCATATTCCAGGAAAAAAAAAAAAAAAAGTAACTAAATGCAGTAGCTTTCTTCAATGGCAGTTTTATTGTAGTACATTGACTGCTTTAGAAAACATAGCTGGTCTAAACTATAGGAAATTTTCAAAATAGTTTTAGAATAATTCATCTGCCATAGAGGAAAAAAAAGTATGTAGTTCCAGGCACAGAACCATTAGAAATACTCAGTATGAAACCTCCTCCACTAATTTTGCAGTGATCTGTGGATAAAGGTTCTCTAAAACCCACAAGCCTGAACTATAACATTATATAGAATCTTTGGGCCTATGCACATCCATCAGAGCTCCAGGTACACAGAGTATTAAGTCAGAGCTAGTTTCTGGCTGCAGAAAGAGTTGTGCACAATTAATGCTGTGCCCAGTACATACAAGGCCAGCTGTGCACACAGCACTTCCTGCATGCATCAGTTTGGGTTTTATCAAAGGAATTTGAGATTAAGTTCTATTTCTTGGTAAACAGTTAAGAAAAAAAAAAAAAGTTGTTATATTTAGTCAGAGATCTTCTAGCTTGGTCACTGTATAAAGACACCATTCTTAGAGAGCTAGATCATATAGACTTCTACACACTGCGTACTCACTGTGCTTTGCACAGTTCACAAGGTCAGAAGAAAAAAAATAAATAAATGTGGCTTTGATTTTCATCTCTAACTTGCAGAAAGTCTGTCAATTAAAAGTCTTCAAGTTTACATCTTAACGTTTGATATTATGCAATACTTTGTCTAAGACTCTGACTATGCTTTCACAATAAGAAGAAGCTACTGTTCACGCAGTCTTTCTGAGCAACACAAGGCACACAAACGATCAGCTGGTGATTTCCCTGGCAGTACACAACGCTCACCCGCACAGCTCCAATTAAGTATTTTGACGGTATCAGGAAAGAGAAAGAACAAGAAATGAAAGCAAATTAAGAATAACTGATTTCAAACAGCAGCACAAAGATAAAGCATTAAACACGGTATTTAAATAGCCTGAGAAACTTACAACACCACGACCACCAATACTGCACGCAGAGGCTGAACTTCGCCAAACACGGACAAGCCAAATTCTTCTATTCTTGAAGTTAACAATAGTTTTGCATTAACTCCAGAAGCAGCAGAAAAAGTTGGCCCTTGGCTGAGAGCAGATCACACCTCAGGGCACAGAGAGGGGCAAAGCTCCCCCCGAGCATCTCCCACTACCAGGCGGTCCGTGCCAGCGGGGCAGCGAGCCGGGGCTCGGGGATCCTGCCCCCGCGATGGCTGCGGAGCCGAGATTCCGTCCTTCGGGCTCAGAAGAAGATATTCCGACTGCAAATTCTTAAAGGATTTCTTTTTTTGCCCTTCAAAGAGCACAGTAATTCTGATGTGGAAAGCTTCTGACTAGGGCCAACACATGCAATACACACCCTCCCGTCCTATTTTGGGGGGATAAATCATTTTTGTAGTACTCCATGCTTGCCAATAAGTAACTTCTAAGTTTGACACATTTGTAGGCTTACTCACAAGCAGAAGATACAGAGGTACGCGCAGGGCCAGCTAGAGCAGCCGAAGGACGCGGTGCTA
>NW_010308617.1:0-20445 GCF_000700745.2 Antrostomus carolinensis
TTGCATGCTTCCCTGACCTCTAAGAATGATATGGATTATTATATATACTCTTCATCTTTTTGAGTCTTCTTCTAGTAGTTATTGAAATGTCTCTACAGAATAGCATTTGCATCATGGATCACATACTCTGATTGAACTTTGAATGTAGAATAACTACTGTACTTGGTGAAATCTATTTTAGATGTGAATGCTTGTCATATAAAATAATGCAATGTGAACAGTGGGCTACAAGAAAATCATTCCACTGTGCCCGTAATTACGCTACGACATTTGGAACTGAAAATCAGTAATGGGCTGGTTTTAGCAACAAATGGACATCCAAATATTTCAACACAAATTATTTAAATAAATTCACCATATAATATAATAATTGAAACCAATGAAATATGCCTCAAAACAGTAAGGCATGAACTGTTTTCACCATCTTCTACATTTTTATTTTTCAACCCAAAGACTTGTCACTGTTCAAAAGTATGTCTGAACATTTCAGCAAACTTATTACTCATGATTTCTACTAACTTATACTATATTTACGACCTGTTCCTGAGAACAAACCCTTTTCTTCAAGCCAGTTAACTTACATCCAACATGCTTACGACCAGCCTCCTCTAGTGTGGACTGAATGTACCCACAGACCACAGTAGACAGGGCAATAGTTGTATCAGAATCTGTTTTGCAGGACTGTGGGTCTATTCACGCACACTGGCCACAAAATCAAGATATGACACTTGTACTCTTCCCTCACACATGCCATATGAATATATAAATTCTTTGCATGGTCCTTGATATCACAGGCTGCTCTTCTCTTTTTGTGAGAGGCACTTTTGGGGGCTGAAGACCTCTGCAGGGAGCTCTTCTGCCATGTCTTGGGTTTATGGACTCTTGTCCACTGTCTGAGGATATGGTATAGTTGAAGACTTATTTCCAGAAAAGTCCAAATCTGCTCAGGGTACATGTTTTACTAATTAGTGTTTTCTTATAATATTCCCAAGGTGTCCTTGTTTTTGCTGGAATAGAGTTAATTTTCTTCTTAGTAGCTAGAATAACTGTGTTTTAGTTTCAGTATGGGATTTGTCATGAGAAGAATGTTGATAAAAGTACTGGTGTTATTAGTTGTTGCTGGAGCCTAAGGTCATTGTGTTTGGCTGGTTTGCAGGTGCAAAGGACTTGTAGGGGGGAAGCATAGTCATTAGCAAAACTCAAAATTAGCATTTGGATGCAAATGAGATATATCATATCATATCATGCTATGTGATATGATATTCAGTATATTAACCAGGGCTGACCAGAAAGATGGGGTATTTTCTCTTGGAGATTGCTCGGTCTTGCACTTCTGGGATTTGGTTTCAGTTTTGGGACTGTCTCTGCTCCGGGATTGCTGGCTGGCACAGGCTGGGCATTGGTCGGCAGGGGGCGAGCAACTGCACTGGTATCACTCATTTGTATATTCTGTTATTATTGTTGTTGTTATTGTTGTTTTATTTGAATTAGTAAATTGTTTTTATCTCAACTTGTGAGTTTCTATGCTCTTATCCTTCCAATTCTCTCTCTACTCCCTGAAGGAGGGGGTGGGGAGGAGAGATCGACTGTGTTTGGCTGCAAACCAAAGGAGTGAAAGAAGTGAAACCACCATACAAGGTAAATTTAGGGCTGTTGAACAACACATTATATTTATGTTGTAAAGCATGAAGCTAAGGTGGTTTTTTTTGTTTTATTTTTTAATTTTTGCACACATGGCAAAGAAGTTTACGCTGTGGAAGAAAGTCAGTTCTTTTAACCAAATGTTGGAGAATACTGAGGCTGTGCAGCTGAGACGTGGCTTGGTTCTGCCAGTACTGTCTATCAAAATGCTTGCTGAAGGAATCCAATCCATCAAACTGCTTTTAGCTTTTGCTTAGAGATAGGAAGGTATAACTCCCCTCCAGAAGGGATCCTGGGCACAACTGTTCATATGAACAATTTGAAAGTAAGTACTGGGGAGCAAAACAGAGAGTGATCCAAACTTAGAGATTTTTCTTTACTATCTGAGAGTAATTTGCTATTACTATTATACTACTGTATATACTACTATACTATAATGGTACTATTACCATTTGTATGTTTATGAAGCTAAAACATCCTAAAAGACTCACACAGTTTTATAACAGTAGTACTTAAGTTAAAAAACCTATTGACAAACAGACCAAGTCTGAGATACATGAAGTATTGTGGTTTGGAAGTGTATTAGCGGAAAATTGTTGTGACATATAATGTCCAATATTAACCTGTGTAATTCACTATAGTAAAGTTATCTCTGAAAACATTACCTTCTCATCTGGGCTTTTAATCAGAAATGATACCTAACAAAAATAAATACTCACATGTAAAAGTGTTTGTTGCATTCTTAACTTCACCTTCACTGAAATGGAAAGCAGAATTAATTCCCTAATATGTGTTGTATTCTGCCTGGCCACTAGCTGTTGTTCCAGGGGAGTTTGTACCTTCCATGGATTCTCTGTTGCATCTACCAGCCCTGTCCAGTGCCTTGGGTATCTAGTGCTATTTCATACTCCTAAAGCAGAACTAATCACCTATGCTTATGCACCTAAAGCACTCCTTATAATGTTGAGATCCCCCCCTTTTTTTTTTTGCTCATTATAATCTCAGAAGCAAGCAAAGTGCAGCAAAAATATTTGCAATTAAAAAGGCAGCCCACAAAGGGGAAATCTTTAACAAACAAACAAGCAAACAAAAACAAAATCAAAAACAAACAACAGAGGTGATAATATGTGCAAGAGTGAGGGACTCTTAAAAAAGAGACGTTAGAGGTTTTGAAATTGCTGAATACCTGTGTCTCCATCTTTCCTGAATTGTCGCCATCTGCTAACCTGTATTTTTCAGAAGAGGAGTTTCTTAGTGGCAGGATTTACACTCCCCCAACAGATACTAGGGTTTCTGTGCATTGGACAATGTTAATTTAACAGAGGAAATCTGTGCTTTTGTAATATCAGACACACATAAATACCAGCGGGTCATTTTCTAGGGGACTGTCTGTTAGCTCTTTGATTTTTTAGAAAACAATGAATGTTTGACTGTTTTCATAGTTTGTTGAGTGATAGTGAAGCACTATCTAGCACAGATGTTATATTGCCATGTCTTTTATCTGTCTGCTGAGGTTCTTTACTTTCTTGAATCCTTTCCTTTCTAATCAAATCCATATTGTGTTTAGACTTTCTAGTAATTGGTCAGAGAGCAAAAGAGTAGTGATGAGTGCATGCAAAGAAGTGTATTATAGCAAGGTTTGCCAGTTTAAGTCTTCCTATTTTAAATAAGTGATTCCAATACAGTTGAGGGGAAAGTATTGGAAAAGAAATCCCATGTTTTTCAGAGGTTTTGATGAATTACCAAGTACATTCAGTGCAAGTCAACTGCTATACGTAATCTATGCCAAATAGTCTTCTTGTCAATTGGGTGCTTAATATTTTTATTTTCATTCAAGTGATGAGAAGCAAAAAAATTTTGTAGAACTCAGTGGTAAACTGCATTGTTAAATTCTTTCCACTATTACAATTGAATACATTCACAAATCGCACTCCAGTAAACATGCAAAGAACCAACACATTTCTATTGTCCATTACAAATCACAAATAGGAACACCAGCTGTATTACCTCATGCTAAATAATGAGCTATTAGAAAATATGTGTTTAAAGAAATGACCATAGCATAAGAGTGTATGCAGGAATTATTCAACAGGCCTGATTTGCCCCTGTTCTGAGTCCTCTGTAGTTCTGTACAGATAAACAAAATTAATGTAAAACAGAAAAAGTGGTATTTTACCTCTGAGACATGAATGATGACATTGTTTGCTGCAGTAGAGTAACAGGATTTACTCTAAGGAAAAAAAACTAATCTACCACTGATTAAAAACCTAAGTACTTACTCTGAGAGGTAGCAGTCTCATTTTAGTAAACTTCTTGAGCTCGTTCCTTGTGCAGAACCCTGTATTTCTTTTCCTGGTGACCATTACAGCTATGCATTGCTCTGCTCAGAAAAAGAGGATCTGCATCAATGCAGATAAGCCATTTTGAAAACTAAATGGAGATGACTCATTTTTTGAACATAAAGCACAGAATTAACAGCATTGAAAACCAACACCAACACCATCAGTGTTGGTGCCAGGTAAAATACTCCGCATGTGTGAGGAACTGCACGATGGATTTTGTCTCACTCTGTCTCAAGATTGACCATACCTTGTTATGAAATAGTAAAAATAGAAACCTGATATAATAAAGAATGGAAACCTTATGTTTAAGTCAAATATTTCTTCATCTAATCCGGTGAAGACTAAACTCTTTTTAACTTTTGGGCCAAATGCCATCAAAAACTAAGTATCTCATAACCTCACAAAAATCTTTGGAGTCATTCAGTCATATTGCTACATTAATTGCTACAACATAAGTGAGAATTGTACAGTAATTTATTAGAATAAGGAAGATATTCTGCAGATAATATTTGCAGATACTAGGTATAGACAGTGTGCAGAGAGCTGAGAGGGTTTGTCTGAGATCTCATGAATCTCTGACATTTTGCCAGTCCAGTAAGTAATAGAATTGAGGCAGGATTTGAAATCACTCCCTGAGCAGCACAACCCACTGTGTCAAACTAGTTATTTTTAATGAGTTTGTGCATTTTGCATTATGCCAGCCATTCCTTGTCATGCTATTGGATTCTTAATGCAATAGGAGAGAAACTATTAATCTTGGTAATAAAATGTTTGAATACAGAATGTACAAAGTTATGCATAGCAGAAACTATACAGAAGTTAATGGTCCACATTTAGTACTGGCTTAATTTCACTCAAATCACTGGAGATAAGCCAGGTCTCAGTCTGAGTTAATGACTTTTGTACTGTGCTAGTGAATTTCTGTCATACATATGACTTTGTATAATTTATTGTATTTAAAACAACAAATGGTGTTCCCTGCAGAGTGCACTATTGCTTATTGTCTCAGCTATTCAAGTCAAAGACATTGAGATTATATGTAAGTGATTTTCATGCATAATACACAGTGACAAAGCAAATATCTAGTGAGTTAGAAAAGGGTATTGTTTATTGAACTATGAATTATGATTAATAGTTGTCCTGGTTTTGCTGGGATAGGGTTAATTTTCTTCTCAGTAGTTAGAAGAGCTGTGTTTTTGTTTCAGTTCAGACTTGCTATGAGAACACCACTGATAAAAGTACTGGTGTTATTAGTCGCTGCTGGAGCTCAAGGTCATTGTGTCTGGCTGCTTCACAGCTGCATTAGGACTGGGAGGGAGAATCGCAGTGAATAGCAAAGCCCAAAACTGGCATTTGGATGTGCCAATGAAATATTCCAGATCATATCAAGTCATGTCAGTATATTGTCTGGGGCTAACCGGAAAGGGTGGAGGGAATTCGCACGGGTTTTCACTCTGGCTCTTGCTCTTCTGGGATCATGGTTTTGGTTTGGGATTGTTGCTTCTCTGGGATCATTATCCGGGAACGGGCCGGGCTTATCAGTGGGTGGTAAGCAGTTGCACTGGGTTATCACTCATTTGCATATCTTATTACTGTTATCATTATCACTACTATTTTAATATTAGTTGGGTTGGGCTTTTTTAAGTTTTCTTTTATTTCTATTATTAAACTGTTTTTATCTCAACCTACAAGCCTCCTAAACCTTTCCCCCAATCCTCTCTCCTATCCCCTGGGGGCAGGGCAGAAGTGGGTGAAGGCTGTGTTGGCTGCTAGCCAAGGGCTAGCCCAGTGAAACTATCACGATAGTAACCAACAGCCACATCGATTCTGTAAAAAACAGTAATCAAGTTCACTATTTTGTTAATAAAGTTAAAAAAACCCAAACATGCAATCAAAAAAGAAACCCTTTAGAGAACGGAGCATAACATTGTAACAACCATGTTTATAAACATGTTTATAAAGAATTAATGATCACATGCTCAACTTTTGCTGTTGCAAACAGGGATATATCATGAGAGCAATTTGCATTGTTAATTTACTAATTAGGAAATGGCAGTTGCTAAGGAACAAAACTCCTGCTTAATTACTTAATAAATGAGCATGAAAACATTTCAAGTGGACTCAACACTTAGTGAACAATCTCCTTTCTTTTGTTACAAGAGCTCTGTAAACTATACAGAGAATAAAATAAACCTTCTTCTCTATTCTACAGCAGGAAAAAAAAATTATGTGATCAATTTTTGCCCAACTAAAATTTCAAAATTTCCGTCTCTGGACAATCTGTTCCAGTGTCTCACCACCCTCACTGTAGAAAATGTCTCCCTTATATTCAATCTATATCTACCCTCTTTCAGTTTAAAATGATTGCCCCTTGTCCTATCACCGTAGGCCTTGGTAGAAAGTCTCTCTCCACTTTAATATAAACCCCCTATAAATATTGAAAGACCACAGAAAATTCTTCCTGAAGCTTTCTCTTCTTCAGGCTGAGCAACCCCAACTCTCTTAGTCTTTCCTCATAAGAGGTGCTCCAGCCTTCTGATCATTTTCATGGCCCACCTTTGGACCTGCTCTAGAAGGTCCATATCTGTCTTGTACTGAACGCCCCAGAGTTGGATGCAGTACTCCAAGTGATGTTGAAGACAGTGGAGTAGAGGGGGACAATCATTTCCCTTGACCTATTGGTCATGCTTCTTTTTACGAAGCTCAGGGTACGATTGTCTTTCTCAGACACAAGCACACATTGCCAGCTCATATATAATTGTTTAGGACTCTGCACTTCGACTTTTCGAACTTCATGAGGTTCACACAGGCCTACTTCTCAAGCCTGTACTGGTCCCCATGGATGGCATCCCTTCCTTCAAATGAATCAGCTGCACCACTTAGCTCGATGCTATCTGTAAGATTTCTCAGGGTGCACTTAATCCCACTATCTATGCAATTGATTAAGATTTTAAATAATCTTGGTCCTAGTACAGACACTTAAGGGACACCACTCATTGCTGGTTTCCACTTGGACATTGAGAGGTTGACTGCAATCCTTTGGATGCCGTCATCCAGCCAATTCCTTATCCATCTAACAGTCCATCCATCAAACCCATATCTCCAAATTAGAGGCAAAAAAGGTGTGTGGGACTGTATCAGCATCCTTACAGAAGTCCAGGTAGATGACATTCATAGCTTGTCCCTTGTGCATGGATGCATTCACTCCATTGTAGAAGGTCACTAGATTAGTCAGGCATGATTTGTCCTTGGTGAAACTGTCTTGGCTGTCTCTAATCACCTCCTTGTCTTCCACATGTTTTGCCATGTCCTCCAGGAAGATCTGTTCCACGATGTTACTGGGTACAGAGGTGAGCCTGACAGGTTGGTAGTTCCCGGGGTCCTCCTTATCATCAGTTTTAAAAATAGGTGTGATATTCCCTTTTCTACAGTCACTGGGGGCTTCACCTGACTGCCATGATTTTTCAAATATAATGGAGAGTTATTCAGTATGCTTTTATGCACACTGGAATCTTGGACTTCTCAGCACATGTATTCAAAAGATGTTTGTGGAATTTGTCCTGAGAAGCAGAAAATGTAGGAAAGCATTGTTCTTTTTCCTTGTCTGAGGTATGGTATGTTCAGTTATTAGTATTTTATCATAAATAATAAAATTTGTGAAAAAAGTTTTTATATATGAAAGGAATTCACATGTAGTGTCCTCTTTATTGACATGTTCACTGTCAGTGTCACCAAAAATGCAGTCAAACACATTCATAAACAAAGCTACTTTTTTGCCTCACAGAACAAAACCATTCTATTGGCAAGAAATATTGACAATGACCCTTTACTTTGTGAAAATGCAGCTCTGTTTTTTTCTGGGCTGCCAATCTAAATCTGCTCATTAATGTTGCTTTCATATATTCAATTACTAATTCAGCTCCACATCATTTCACCTACTCTTTGAAATTCAATTTAATGGAATTTTTATGAATATATTTTTGCCTTTTCAAAAATAAATGTTATTTTCTGTTAACATGTTCAATAAGAAATTATATCTAAGTTGAAAGTGCATTTCAGGAAAGATGCAGCTTCCATCAAGATCAGATAGGACAATGTTTAATTACGGATAAAAATGCAACACAATGGTTGCAGGTGTGCAATCCATTCTTGTCTTAGATGTCCTTTATAAAGACATTTTCAAAGGCATGAAACTGGTCAGTCTATTTTAATAAAGCCTATTGCACACTAAACCAGCTTTATTTCAGGTAGCTGGAAAACTACCCATTTTCATTTAATTATACATAACCTGCTTCATTACTCAAGGGAGCAGCCTCTTGTGGCACTCTGGGTTTTCTTTGAACTGCAATATTTTACACAGCTATCTGCATTTTCAGGAAAAGTGTGAGCTAATGCATTTTAAAAAAATAATTCTTCCTCAATGCAGACACTTGGCTATACTATCCCTCTGTCATCCATCAGTGACCCTCTGCAGTATGGCACAAATTATTTCCCAGCTTCTGCCCATGCTAGATATATTTGCATATATAGCTCTCCTGGGAGTTCCCTTACATGATGCTTTATTTGAATTCTTTTCTTTCCTTAAGGAAAAAAGAACACCCTATGTTTGTGATCATGCAGCATCATGACATATATCACCATGTCTTCAGCATCACGTCGTGGGTTTATGGTGACATGTGAATCCTGCCTTTGCTTCTGAATCTAGATAAGTGTTTTGCTCTTCAGACTAGGTGGTCTTATTCAGGTTCTCCCGCCAGCAAATTTATAGTGTCCCTCTGTAATCCTAATAATCCCAGCAATTTTTGTCCCACCTATTATAAATACAGGCATGGATACTCATATTTCATGCTTCTGTTGTGTCAATGGATTTAGATATAGGCTTTGGATACAGACACAATTGCATTTAATAGTTCTTCTAGTATTTAAATGACTTACATACTATAAGATGATTTCTTCTGTCACCATTTAGTCCGAGACCAACTGCTTCTGTTTTAACCATCCCCCACACTGAACTGCCACTGCAGTGCATTTAAGATGAGTATTAAATATGTTATTATTAATACAGCTGTTATCTGTTTTCTCTGGAGTGTCACCAGCTTTACACAGAAAACACACATAAATCATTACTGGTCAGTTTCTTAACATGTTACGTGGCACATGCTTGTGAGTCAATGTTTCTTCTATTCATAATTTCCATGTCACAATGCCTTCCTCCTTGTTCACCCCCAAATGCTAGGAAAACAAAAAAGCAAACTACATTTAAAAGAGATTTGAAGTCAAAAGTTCTTGTTTCACTACTGCATGTGGCCTGATCTACCTTGCTTCTGTATTTCAATTGAATTCAATGATCCTGAAAAATTGTAAACTTGTCTTGTTGACAAGAAGTCATACATCTGTTCACAAAAGAGATAAAAACAAAAGGGAATAGTAGACTATTTTCAGCCTTTGAAATTCATCTGAGGTATTACTGGAATCATCTTTAAAGAAAGGTAATCATGCTAGTATAGTTGCATTTAATACCTGGGAAAATCAGGATTTGGAAATATGCACATTCAAGTACTTTCACTAGAGTCTGATCACAGACAGCAGACAGCTTCAGTCATTAATAACCTGGCTTGGTTTTAAAATTAATTTTAGATAATAAAGTAACTTCAAAACTACATGGCAAATGTATATACCTCAATACAGAGCTTACGTCTATATTTAGAGACTTGGGACTTATTCAAACACTTAATAATTATTCAGAAAATTAACAGAAATTCCAATAAACTCCAAAATAATTCTAACTTTCATTTCCAATTTCTACTGTTCTCTGCTAATATCAATTAGACAGTGTTGATGTCATTCAAAGAAACTTTAGAAAAACAGATTCATTCATGATATAATTGATGTAAACAGGTAAGAAACAATTTGCAAGGATTTAAATTAATCTATGTTACTACAGATATTTACATTTTAAATAGACTTAAGGATCCCAAGTTTCAAAAACTAACCTTGTCCAATCAAAAAATAACCAGTCTTTTGAAAAGACCTCTATTTATAATCCATCTCCCTTGTTTTCTCTTCCACTTGGTAAATGCTTTAAAATCATTGGCATACAATGACTTCCTTCTTGACTGACTATAATTCTCTAAGTCATATAATGCATGCACTGTCCGATCTTACTTGCCCATCAAAGTAATGTAAGCATATTAAAGCATAAACATATACAAATGGCATATAAAAAAAAAGTCAAAGTACTTTTTTATTTAATGCTAATGTCCTCACATACACTTAAAAGAAAGACTGAGCTCTCCCGAAGACTAAGAACTCACTGCAATTTTCTGTAATAAAAGCACGCACACGTGCACAAGGCACAGATAGTAAGAGCTGTCGACTTCTATTCCTTAATTTAAAAGTTGTAGGCTTCCAATCATTAATTTGGCAATTATATCAAGTACTTTCTCTAAAGTAATGGATAGTACTACATCCACCATTTCCTTCTCAACTGAAAGGGCAGCAAAGGCTTAATTTCCTAATTAATGTTCTTTTTAGCTAAGCGTGTAAACTCTAACACCGTACAGTCTTTTATTTGTGAGACATACAATTACTTTTCATAATAGAATAAAAGAATAGAAAACATTAATATATCAGTAAACCTCAGACAATTCCATCAGTACCAGTAGTATCTCTTATGTTGCTGTAATTAAGACCACATTTTGTATTCCGAACAACAACAATGTGTTGGCGAGATTGGGAAGATTCCAAAGTCTCTAGGAAGACAAGCTGCCACTCTCTTTATCTTCTAATTAAACAATCAACATACTAACTTATTTGCATAATAGGAAGACTTTTCAGCGGCTAGCATGAACTTATCTTTAAACCTGCACAGTTTCCACAGCAAAGATTTCATCAATAAGCTGCTATTTGTCTAGTGAAAAACTAGTTGCCTTCTCTTTTCTTTACTTTTACCAGCTATGTTCATATGTTTCACACTTCACCAGTATGCAATCCATCCTTTATAGACTTTATTCAGCTACTATCAAAATCAGTGAAAAATCTGCCCTTGATCTCAGGAGGCTGACTCATGCTGTTGAGCTGTATATGCCTTGTAAAACAATTGGAGCTAAATACCTTACCCGGTTTCTAGTAGTTTTGTATTATTTGTGGAACTACTACTTCTACTCCTCATATGTTTGACATACACTACTTGGTGTTCTAGAATACAAACCAATGCTCCACAGAGTTCTGCTGCCTGCTGTTTATGTTTTACATTGGATAGCTCTTGTCTGTACAATTACCATCAGAATGGATAAATTCTGATGGTTGAGACAGATGCAAAAAGACATGTAAGGGAAGCTTTGCTGATTGTGGCCATAGCCACATACAGAGGACTACAGTGTCACAGGAAAAAAATCATTCCCGTCTTTGTTCTTGCATGTCTCCAACAAAACTTCTCATTAACACAAATGAATTATTTGACAATTCCTCTTACATTATACAGTATGGACTCACTTTTGTACAAAGAGGCATTACAGTCATTATTTCCTGTGAAACGATTGTAGTTAGTTTGTTATTGTTTAGTTTTGTTTCATTGAGAAGAAAACAATTCGATAACAGTTTCTTAACTAAAATTTTCAGTAACAACTTCAGAAACTATCAATGATAATAATAGAATCCTAGAATAGTTTGGTTGGAAAAAACCATTACGATCATCTATTCCAACTGTAAACTTAGCATTTCCAAGTTCACCACTAAAACATGTCCCTAAGCACCACATCTACACCTTTAAATACCTCCAGGGATGGTGACTCCAATACGGTAAATGGAAGGGTAGGTTCATTTATATGCACCACAATTAAAATGAATTTAATATCAAGTAATATTGCATTTCATTTAATTCATCTTTTTCTCAGTAATGAATTGTAAACACAAGCAAGTTACTAACTATAAGAATTCTTGTCCTCTTTTAATATATAAATAAAGAAATTATTGAAGTGTATATAGCAGGAAGGTACATGACTTTGAATTCATTTAGTAAACACACATGATCAACAAAATCTTAGGTTTTCTGTTGAGAATTAGCATTTGTTTACACTTCATACAACCATATATCTCAACCATACTTTTAACCTGATGGTAGCCACTCCCTATACCTGAACAACTCCCATGTAATAATCAACTTCTCTGATTGTCAACCTAGAGATATAAGTCACTATAAGAATTCATATACCTTGCAGATCATTTATGGAATGTCCTACAAGAAAGAAACGATAATCTGGAAAAAGAGAAAGGTGGGATAAGCAGTATTTATAGCTAGCCACAAGAGCTTTTCAATGTATTTTTTTTCCTTCCCAGTTTAGAAAAAAAAAAACCCCAAACCAACCACAACTGAAGAAACTGATAAAAAGGGGGGGCTGTTGTATGACCCCAATAGACTCTTAGACTGAGTCACTACTGAATTCAGCCAGTTAGTTTTTTAATTTGTTGTGCATGGTTGTTTTTTTTTTTAATTCATTTACTATATTTTTTTAAATGAGAAAATGTTTCACTGGCCAGTGGTAAGTCAACAGGGTGGTTTCAACATACCAACTGGTATGTTTGTTTGAACACTGCATGTACTTATCCACAGCAGATGTTCAGTCATATTCAGCACTGCCACAGAAAAAGATCTGTCAGCACATTAATGAGGAAATTCACTTTATCTACAGAAACATATACCTAGGTATTTTGGTGGTGTTGGTGTTTTTGGTTTTTTCCAAATAGACTCTATTGTCCTTTTTTTGTGACAGTTTTCACTGAACAACTCCTTAATTCTTTGTGGATTTTTAGGAGTAGTCTAAGAAGAGAATAGCTGTGAAAGAGAGCTCTCCATTTCAGAGAGGGACCATTGAGATACATTGGCAGAGTTCTGAAGGTTTAGTTTGCCAGTTAAATTTGATGACAATAGAAGACACTGTAACTTGAAGTTATAAAGTCTTTAAAATTCTGGTTGCTTTTCAATTTTTAAAATTTATGGAATGAAATGGGTGATTTTCGACATCCAGCTGGATAAAACCTTGAGCAACCTGGTTCCAGTTCACCAGCTCTGAGCAGCAGATTGAAATGCCTAGCCTCAAGTTTTCTTTCAGTCTGTCTTATTCAATGATCATTGGGTTCCGGATGCTTAAAAACTCATCCTTTACTAACTTTGAAAATTTCAAAAGTCTTCCAACAATTTACATTTTCTGGTAATTACAAAATTTTAATTATTATATGTGCTAAGCTATACTTATTTGTTATATAGCAAATAGATAAATATATATATATATTAGTTGATTCTAATTTTACTTTGTCAACCTAATTTAGCCTAATTTAGTTCAATTTAGAACAACAGTGAACATTCTGACATGATGCCATGAACCTGGAATGGCTTTAGCTTCAAGGTTTTTTTTTAACCCTTCAGCACAGTCTTGTTTTTAATGAGTAAGTTGAACATGTGAACTACTCTGGTTCATCACATTGCAAAAGATTTTCATTATACAAAAAGCACTGGAAGTGGTAATTTTAACAATTCCAGAGAAACTGTAAAAGATTTACTGATCTTTTTACCCCTTTGGGCAGTAAAAATCCATGGTATCATATTTGCATAAAGTTTGCTGCTCATTCATGAGTTTTTGTGCTAATTATTTTTGCTCCAAAAAGACAGGGCTTTTTAAAGTAGTTGTCTTTGTGAAGAGACACATTCTGGATTTAAATAATGTGGTATCTCACTGGCAGTCTAGAAAAAGAGAAGTCTATGATGACCTTATGCACAAGAGGAAGCCAAAAAAGGAAAAAAAAAAGGAGCCAAGACTACAGTTCCTTATCAGTTGACATGACCCAGGATCCAGATTACTTCATGATTCATAGTCCTTTCTCCAAAGAGAATGCTCTCAGTAACTCATCAGGTGCCTGTTTCTGAGTCCTTGGAAGTGTCAGAGAGTGAAGTCATTGTTTGAGTTACAGAAGCAGGGTGTCAAGGTACCACCAATTTGTTCAAAGTTGTCTTCCTCTGGTAAGTGGGTGAGCGTGCCATGATCCTGCTGGCCTGACTATAGCCCCTAATGATTTACAGAACATCTGAATTTTGCAGTCCCTGAACGATGCTGTGATGCAGCTGCTACTGTTCTTGAGGACAAAGTAAGAGTTTGCCTTTCTGAACAACACATTCATTCTGCTGAGCTTAGATTACATTACAATAGTGATCTGTGGCTCTTTACAGGTTGCATTGTGAGTAGCAAAGGCTCACAGATGTAAGATGGAAATCTTATTTTACAGAAAAACAGTATTTTCTCTACTGTACCATTAATAATGAATCATACACTTTTTCTCCGAAAACAAAAGAATAGCTACACAAAGAAACAGAAATTTCTTTCTTCATGGATCTAATTGTCTTCTAGTTTGATTTTGATATGCAATATGCATATACTTTCATTCACAGGGCTTATTTTGTTTAACTCTATTGCAGAGGACCCATAAGTGATGCAATTAGTCTTTTATTACTGCAGTAAGCAATGGCTTCTTGGAGACATTCTGTAGGTGATGTTCAAGTGCACAAAAAATGTGGTGTGTATCTAACTTTTGCTATCATATTTCAGAATTTTCTCCTCTCATTGAAGTATATTGTTCTACAGTACTGTTAAACAAGTTTAAAGAGCAAGGGGAAGCTGTAAAAACTGAATAAATATTACGTCTTTTTTCTAATATGTTCTAATATGTTGGGTTTACATGTGGTCGGGCCGTTTTTAGTAGCAGGGGAAGGGGCTATAGCTATGGTCCCTGTGAGAATCTTTGAGAAGCTCCCCTGGCTCCAAGGCAGACTTGACTTCAGCCCAGGCTGAGACAATCAGCGATGGAAAACTCCTCTTCGAATCCACATTTATGAGGGGAAGAACAGGCTTGGTAAGGAAGGAGAGAGCCATCAGGAGACTGCTGACATGAACAAAAGACCATCAATGACATGAGGAGAGGAGGAAGAGGGGAGGAGACAGAGAACCACAGACACCCAGGTCAGCAAGGAGAAGAGTTGGAGGGGAGGTAAATAGAGTCCCCTGCAGCCTATGAAGCTTCAATGGCGGAGCAGGTACCCACATGTAGGCCATGGAGGACGCCACCTTCAATGGCGGAGCAGGTACCCACATGTAGGCCATGGAGGACGCCACACTGGAGCAAGAGGCTGTGCCTGATGGCAGCTGTGACTACATTGAGACCTCATGACAGAGCAAGAAGACCCCAGAGATGCTCATGCCAGAGTGGGGAGAGGAGGTGCGCCAGAGTGGAGACCCATTTCCAGCCTGTTGAGATCCCCATGCCACAGCCAGGGGCTGTACCTGAAAAGGCCCATGACTTCATGGAATGCCCGTGTTGGAACACTTTGTTCTTGGACTCTTGCAGCCCCTGGGAGGGATTTCATGCCAGAAAAAGTGGCATAGGTGAACTGAAGGCAATCCCAATTCCCTGCCCCCTGTGCTTCTGTGAGGGAGAAGGTAGAGAAATGGGAAGCAAAGTTATTTGAATCTGGGAAGAAAGGACTGGGAGGAAGATGTTTCCAGTAGTTAGATGCAGAATCTTTGCAGATTTATGTTTATCTGCAAAGAATCATATTAGCCTGAATACAGGAAAAGGTATGTTTTGGCAACTGTATTTGTGCTAAGAACTTTTATTCTGTACATTTCTCTGGAGCTGATAGAACTATTCAGGTGTACAGTACAATACAATCTGATTGGGGAAAAAAAGAAGAATGTAAAATTAAATTTTCTTTTTGAAAAGTTGGACATATTTTGTACAGATATATTTCTTTGTACTTTTACAAAGAAAAAAATAAAATAAATACAGATTAAGTATGCAAAGTTATGTATCAAAGATGTATCAAAGAGTCTTCTTTCTCCTTCAAAAAACCAGCAAACTCTTTACTACAAGTATTCTTGATTTCTTTATAGGGACCTGTGAAGGCTTATGGCTCATCATTATTGCCACTATAATGGTGGTGTAAAACAATATTACATTCAGTAAGTAACGACATTTGACCATACTCTGTCTAAGATCCATATATTCCTATGAACAACTGTATTTATACAGCTACAACTTGCTTTCCAATCTTCTGAATTAACATTACAGACATTCACCATTCAATTACAACACTAAAATAGTTATTTTTTTCAACTTTGCTGAAACACATTGCATGGTTTTATATTAAATCTCATCTTTTTGTTACAATTACCATTTCAATTCTTAGTATTAATTCTGCTACTGCGTAGATTATCTTAAACAAAATGACAGAGAAAGCAAACAGCAAGCTCTTCACAGTCTTAAATCTAAACTGGTGCTTATTGACCAGCTATCCAATTTATCTTCACTCCCATGGCACATTGTTAATGATAATTGTATTTACTTTTCCTTGAATTTAGAAAGCTTCTGATTTAAACAAAGGTAATTTGGCTGATGCTGTAAAACAAAATTCTGTGCACCATTTACAGTACTGTTGTGTGTGTCATTGTGTGGGTCAAATTCACAATTTATGAATGTACATTAAGCTTTAGTGTCTTCATTAGCTACTCATTACTCTTTACTACTAGCTCCCAAAATTGTTATTCCCCATGCTATTGTTACAACTTAGTATTTTCTCTGAGTTTGTCCAACAGCATACCACTGTCAGTGAAGGTCTTCAATTTACTTCAACACTCTAGATAAGAAATTTTATTTCTATCACAGTACTCTAATAATAATTATTAATCTGATAATAATTTCTAGTACTGTCTCTGGTAACACTATCTACCACTGATTTATAGGTGCCATACTAATATCAGTTTTCTTTTCTCTAGACAAGTAGTAACCAGCAAAATACTTCCTGGACTTTGCCATCACTGTTTTAATAAAGAGCTCTAAGGTGCCTTTGACAAAGGTTGATCACTAGAATGTGCGTTTTCTTTATTTATCTGCAGAAAAAGCATTAGATATTAGTTTGAATTATACTGTTAATAAAACAATTAATTATGTATTTGTATACATTTTTTGCAGTTCATTAGCAGGATTTCCTGAATCCTTGTTAGCCCGTAACTGTCCAGAACAGTATGTTACATGGTTACTTTCCTGTAGCTCTTGGCCACTAAGCACATTTGGCAAAAACTATTTTCTGCAAGACAACTGCACTGATTTATAGATGTACAGATGCACATTTTTTTCTTTTTTTTTTCTCCTCTTTGACTGAAATAAACACCAGCAGGAGTTTACTTTACATATTTACTATTCTCTTTACTTCTTTGGTTACTAAATCTGAATTTAGATTACTAATATGGCTAATATTTCACATCTGATCTTGAAACCAATTTACAGATATGTCTGAGTTTATGTAAAGTCACCTCACACAGACCATGCAAAATTGATAATAGGGTCTGTTTGCAAGAGTTAGTGCAGGAATAGTGCTTAAGAATTTCTGCTGAAGAGTATCAAGTGCAGAAGATTTGAGACTCAAACCCCACTTCCTTCTTTTTCCAAGGCAGATTTTCCTTTGGCTTTGAGAAGACCAATGTGTCATGATAGTCAGCAGTAAATATTTATAAAATCAAGACAGGAACATTAATATAAGGAGTAAGTGTAGAAAGAAAACACACCTCCTAACACACCAGTTTACAAAGTATATTATGATAACAACATCCTGAAATTTCATTTATAAACTTCCACTGAGTTTTCATTTCAGCTAGTTCACACTGTAAAAACCAAAATCAAAGGTGCAAGTCCTTCAGACTCACCTACAATTGTATTATTTTCTCGCTCAATGACATGCATCTCAGTGTTTGCTTACTTTATATCACTACCAAAAGCATATGCACAGCAAAGAGCTTAGTTTAAAAAAAGAGTAGTAACAGAGCAAGGACTGAAAAGAACAGTTTTAAAATTCAGAAACAGGTCTCAGAGCTGGCAGTTGGAAGAGTTATTCCCCACTACCTGAACAAAGAGAAGGTAGATATTATTTTTTTAAAATACTAGGAAGTTACAGACATCATTATTTTAGACAGTACTTTTATTAATAGTTGACCATGTTATACTTATTAAAATGTCTTTTTTGGAAAAATTTCCATTCTGTCTATTTTAGAAACAAGGTTACCAGATATCCAATCAGTCAGAGGGAGAGTCCAGCTAGTCATTCTCTGTCCTCATTAACTCTCCAGCTGTGTGATATCCACATTCATTGTTCCATACAGAGATGAGGGTCAAACCTGTATTCCCTCAATTACTTGGCATTTTAGAGGTTTTTAAAAAGGATGCCAGTAGTTTTTATGCTTGAGGAAACAAAGAGTTGAGAGTGGAGGCTGACCTGTATGTCCTCACCTGGATTTTTGACAGTAATTTAGCCATTGTTTTTTAGCTTTCCTCAGAAAGGCATCCATCCATGATGAAACTATTGACAATGTATTTCAGTCAGAGCTGATGAAACAGTAAAACATGGCCTCACAATAAGATAAATGCAGCAGAAATTTTCCAGAAATGTCACTATTACACAGAGAAAAAGGAAATACTGCTCTCTTTGAATACCTTCTTCCTCACCAAAAAACAACAGATTCTACCCTCTTCTTTAATTTTCAGAATAATGAATTAAATCTTATTTCTGACCTAAAGTACACAAGAGTAAATCTGACTCACCGCTGAAGTCAGTACCACTGTCTTCACTTGAAGTACTCTAAATTTCACTATTTATAAATTTATAATCAAATTTATAAATTGTCAACTCCTTACTTTCTGACAATAAAATGGGTTATTTAAAAATAGTTGGAAAATCCGTGCCTCAATTAAATTATATTTTAAATAGCAGAGTAAATAAAATGCATATGTTCAAAGTGCTCTGGTCTTGTTCAGAGGATTGGCCTCCAATCCTTGTATATGGAAATCAAAATTTTGACAATGATTTTTCAGTAGAACAAGTGGAGATACGTTTACTATGGTTGAAAATCTTCAGAACACACATCATGCATTATATATCCACAAAAAGTGAAGAAATTTAATACAAAATTCATAGTTAGATAATGACATATGTCCATGTCTGTCTTCTACTCCACAACCCAGAACTGGGCACAATACTTCAGGTGTGGCTTCACCAGTGATAAATAAAGATGAGGATCATCTCCCCCAGCCTGCTGGGAATAGTCCTCCTAATTCATCCCAGGATAAAATTATTTGTAAAATATCAGGTCAAATAAAATTTTTCCTTGAATGTTTCATACACATTTATATTAAAATACTGTCACAAAAAATCACCTTTATTTTCTACTTGAAAAAAAAAAAAAAGGCAGAAGTCTTTACAGGTAAAATCTGTTCACCAGAGACAGTAAACCAGAAGACGATAGGTCAGTGTTAATATAGACAATAATTTTGTGATATACAAAGATCAAAGAGTTGTACTTTCTATTTTCTATTTTGCAAAAGTTTATTACATGATATGGACAAATACATGCACAATTAGGAAACAGTTAGAATTGCAGGTCATATTTTGCTGTTTTAATTTGGGAGAATAGAAATTATTTACTAAGATAATTATTCATTAACATATGGTCTTAATTTTCCTTTATCCTTTAGAAGTCCAGCACTCTGAGATATTACAACTGGATCCATCAGATCAGACAATATTAATACTACTGAAAAATTTGGGACAGTCTTGTGTAAAAGAAAGAAATATTGATTTATTTTAATTTTTGCCACTTCAGAGAACAGAGTTTATGAAATTCCTCCTAATCTCCAAGAAAGAAGAAGGGGGCTGGAAAAATGTGCAGTCAAAATACATGTAAACAAATGGTAGCAAAACCCATGGTATATATGATAAACTACATAACAAAATATGCCTGGATAAAAGTAATGTCTTTTTGTTTTATCCTTTCACAGTGGCATTCTTTACAGATTTTGGCAGCTTATATTATTAAGAAGACTACATTTTCTCTTCAGCTAATTTAAGTAATTTAAAGACAACATTAAAACACATCCCCTCCTCCCAAGACATTTATTCAGGATAATGCTAGCATTGTTAATAGACTAATTCAAGATCAAGGTGGCTTGGCAATAGTTCAAACATATCAATTCAATGAGAGAGAAAATCAGATTCAATAAGGCTGGCCAGGGTGAGATAAGGTCCTCAGCGCCAAGCTTGATGCAAAAACCCTACAAATAAATAAGAAAACAAATAATGCACAACCACACAAACCCCCCAAACAAACACACTACCCAAACAAAGTAAAGAAAATCCCACAAACCTTAACGAGCCTTATAATAAAAGGCATTAAATAACACTGCTGTAATATAATTAAGAATCTGATGAAACTTTACCTATGGTGCTTTTCAGAGGCTCATTGATGTCTTGAAAGCTCCCCACCCTGCCCCTCCAATAAGTGTCTAACACATAGAATTTTTAGTTTTCTCACAGTACTCAAGGAACAGAATATATAACATAGCCTACATCTGTTACCACAGAATATTT
>NW_010308618.1:0-9318 GCF_000700745.2 Antrostomus carolinensis
AAAATAAATCACTACTGAAAACAACTTAATAGCACTCATCTGTTTTCACTTTCATACCCACACCCCAAACACTGTAGTTGTATTTCATTTTCTGGTTCACCAAGTAGAAAAATAACCCACTCCTCAGGCTTCCAGCTTTATTTACACACTTGGTTAGGACTGAGCTGAACACTCAAACCTGTCGTTGGAGGTTTCAGGTCTTTCGTTGGGAGGTTTCATCACGTAGCAAAGCATCAGTGATGGAGGCTTTGCATTCTGCACCACAAACAATGCCCAGAAGAAACAACCTTCCACCCTACCACACCATCCAACGTCACACCATGTCCCAGTGGCTGGCACTCAGCCTCTTCAGCTAGGGGTGCAAGCAAGATTAATTCAACCCAAGTGAGAGCAGCAGGCTGCCTTTTGGAGCTAAGACTACATCTCATCTACCCAAAATCTAAGTCTCTTCTTTATTTTTGGTAGGGTTTCATTTTCATTGAATCAGGCTCTGGAAATGGTTCACCACGCAGACACCAAAACCAAAACATTGGATAGGGCCAAAGAACATGGATCCACTTAAAAGAGAGTGGAGCCCTGACTTTTATTGGTTTAAAATGATGCAAAAAGGCATTTTTGGGCTGTAGTTCCATGATGCATTAGCTCTGACAAGGGAGATAACTCAAGACCTCCCCACACTGCTCCTTTCCCGCCCCACATCACGGCTGGTTCTCCACTCTCTTGCTAATATATCGGCCAGCAGTTCATGCTGTAAATCAGATCAATGAAACATTCAGTTAAAAATAACAGCCAAAAACTCCTCCATTGCAGGAGAGCCTTTAGTATTACAAACGATGAAAGCATATTTCTAAAAAAAGCAAGCTGAATTGAAAGCAATTTCTGAGAAGGTGGCCAAAAACATCATCAAACCCAGCCAGTAGAACAAGGGCTGGGCTGCTCCAAGCATTCCTGGGTCACCAGAGTAACCCCGATAGTGGGAAAATGGGTCTCAATACCCCCTAGCTAGCAGATACCTAGACCAGATATGTTGCCTGGCTCCCATCCTCAACCTGCGTGGTGATGCTGTAGGAGCAGGATATTCAGAGGACACCACCATCCTCTGCTTGCAAGCTAGTTCTTAGGCATCTCCTTGCCTAGTGGGCTGCATTATTGGTGCCTCATGGTTGGCAGTCT
The DNA here is from genome assembly GCF_000700745.2 of Antrostomus carolinensis. NCBI lineage: Eukaryota > Metazoa > Chordata > Aves > Caprimulgiformes > Caprimulgidae > Antrostomus > Antrostomus carolinensis. The sequence continues at coordinate 1,174 of NW_010308618.1, forward strand.
GGACAAGATATTGGGATGCAAGTTCTGGGGGAGACATTGGGATGCAGCTTCTGGGGCCAAGAAACACAAAATCTTTGTGGAGCACGAGCATTTGGCCTGTGGTGCTCACTGAAACTGCAAGAGAAAAGAGCAGAGATATCCCTCAGGTTTCTTATAACTATTTTTATCGTTGATGCTGGGAAACCAGAGGTTTTGGTGGCCTTTTCTTTTCCTTTTCATCTGATCTAAGCACACATTAAGTAATCGGCTATCTTCATCTTTCAATCTAGCTGGCTGTCCCCACACCTGCACCAGATCAGGAAGAGTAGAATCACTGAATGGTTTGGGATGCAAGGGACCTTTAAAGATCATGTAGGCCAACCCCCTGCAGGGAGCAGGGACATCTTCAACCAGCTCAGGTTGCTCACAGCCCCATCCAACCTGACCTTGAATGTTTCCAGGGATGGGGCTTCTACCATGTCTCTGGGCAACCTGGGCCAGGATTTCACCACCTTCAGTGTAAAAAAATGCCTTCCTTATGTCTAGTCTAAATCTCTCCTCTTTTAGTTTAAAACCATTTCCCCTTGTCCTATCACAACAAGCTCTACTAAAAATTCTGTCACCATCTTTCTTATAGGCCCCCCTTTAAGTATTGAAAGGTCACAGTAAGGTCAGCCTGGACAACCCCAACTCTCTCAGCCTTTCTTCACAGCAGAGGTGCTCCAGCCCTCTGATCATTTTTGTGGCTTTCTCTGGGCCCACTCCCGCCGGGCCATGTATTTCTTGTGTTGAGGACTCCAGAGCTGGACACAGCACTGCAGGTGGGGTTTGGATACACCACAGCATCTCATGTCCGATTTCCAACACTGGGATGCAATCCCATTACAGTGACTGTGGCTTTTAATGCCTTTTACAAACATCTAATTCACTCTGTATTAATCCCTCAGAACATCTACTCCTTTATTTTACCCCTGGAGACACCAAGCTAAAATATTCTGTCAGGTTAAACACAAAACCTACAGCTTTAGGCAGTTGTTCAGGACAGAGGAGCTGCTGTGACACCATTCTCTGATATAGTACAGCAGTATAACACCATCCTCGCAATAAAAGTACAGAATGAGCTTCTAAAGATGCCTTTCTCCACTAGATGATTCTAAGTGAATTTAGGTTTCATGACAAGCTCTTTTTGCTTACTTCTCACTTTTTTTAGGGGGGCAGGGGTGGGTTGTCCTTGCTCAAGCTCAACATTAAATAAGAGGGACCCCAAAATACATTAAAAATGCACTCTTAAGGCATGGCACACAGTATATTTCAAACAAATGCAGCTGAGAACCTCCAAACTATCAAAAGCTAATTCAATAAGGGGTTTTGCTTACTGTAGGCACTCACACAACTTCTAAAAAGTTGAATCTTTTCCAAGTATTTTAACTCAATTGCATGGACAAACTCACCAGCATAAGAAGTTGCCAACAATCCCACGGTCACACCTCCACAGGCTTCCCAAGCTCCAGAGAACTTCCCAAAGCTGTCCGGGTGGGACATCAGACTTCCTCAGAACCTACTATCCTGCCATGAGAGGCTGCGCAGAGAGGCTGTGGAGTCTCCATCTCTGCTCTGGAGATGTTCAAAACCTGCCTGGATGCTTTCTTGTGCAACCTGCTTTGGCCAGAGGTTTGGACTAGATGATCTCCTGAGGTCCCTTCCAACACCTACCATTCTGTGATTCTGTGATCCTGAAACACCCTTGCTGTGAGCTGGGCTTTGCTTCCAGCCTTCCAGTTGACTCTGATATCAATCATCATCTCCTCAATTCCTTTTACTCTCCAATAAATTTGAAGTTGTCCAAGTCAGGAACCAACCTTCTTGTCTTCCACTTACACAGCTTCCAGCTCACAATATCTGTATCCTACAGCAATCCTCAACCAGTTGGACTTTCAGCAGTAGGACACATATTTGCACAGCTCTACTCTGTCTGCATGCAGGGAAGAGGATTCTGATGGAGTGTTCAAGCTCAGTCCCTTCTCCATCATTCCCATGGCATCCTGCCATACACCTCCATCAAGTGCCGGCTTCAGCCCACCATGACAGGATACAGCTCACTATTTTAGGCAGAGCTTTCAGACACAGTCTCTCAGCTGACTCTTCCAGATCATGTCCAGATATCCCCAGTAATCTTTAGTATGGAAAGAGCAAACCATGGAGTTGTGCATTAACATGTGCACGTCATCCACATCTCAGACACAACAAACCACAAACACTGAAGAAGACCCAATACACACTATTTTATTTGACCTTTAACTATGACAGAGCCAAAGCAAAGTGATTCCAGCTCATAAATATTCCTGACTCAGACAGTATGTGCAGATAAAAGCAGCTCAGACCTCAAACCTTGAAGGTAAGTTGTATTGGGCTTGCGTGGCTAGGTTTTGGTAGCAGGGGAGCCATAGGGGTGGCTTCCCTGAGAAGCTGCCACGAACTTCCCCTATGTCCAACAGAGCCAATATCAGCTGACTCCAAGATGGATCCACCACTGGCCAAGGCTGAGCCCATCAGTAATGATTGTAACACCTCTGTGATAACATAATTAAGAAGGGGAAGGGAAAAAAAAAAACATCCAAAAACCAACAAAACACCACCCATGCATTTTGCAACTGGAGAGAGGAGCGAGAAGATGTGAGAGAAACAACTCTACAGACACCAAGAACAGTGAAGAAGAAGGGGGAGGAGGTGCTCCAGGTCCTGGAGCAGAGATTTGCCTGCAATTTGTGGTGAAGACCATGGTGAGGCAGGCTGTCCTCCTGTGCATCCCATGGAGGTTAACAGTGGAGCAAATATCCACCTGCAGCCCGTGGAGGATCCCACGCCAAAGCAGGTGGATGTCTGAAGGAGGCTGTGACCCTGTGGGAAGCCCACGCTGGTGCAGGCTCCTGGTAGGACCCGTGGCCCCCGTGGAGAGAGAGGAACCCACATCAGAGCAGGTTTGCTGGCAGGACTTGTGACCCCGTGGGGGGACCCACGCTGGAGCAGTCCCTTCCTGAAGGACTGCACCCCACGGAAAGGACCCATGCTGGAGCAGTTTGTGAAGAACTGTTGTTCATGGGAAGGACTCACGCTGGAGAAGTTCGTGGAGGACTGTCTCCCGTGAGAGGGACCCCACGCTGGTGTGGGGAAAGGAGTCCTCCCCCTGAGGAGGAAGGAGCGGCAGAAACAATGTGTGATGAACTGACCCCAACCCACATTCCCTGTCCCCCTGTGCTGCTGGTGGGAGGAGGTGGAAATCAGGAGAGAAGCAAAGCCCAGGAAAGGAGGGGTGGGGGGAAAGTCTTTTAAGATTTGGTTTTATTTCTCATTATCCTACTCTAATTCAATTGGTAATAAATTAAATTTACTTTCCCCAAGTCGAGTTTGTTTTGCCCGGGCTGGTAATTGGTGGATGATCTTTCCCTGTCCTTATCTCAACCCATGAGCCTTTCATTATATTTTCTCTCTCTCCTGTCCAGTTGAGGAGGGGGAGTGACAGAGCAGCTTTTGGTGGGCATCTGGCATCCAGCCAGGGTCAACCAACCACTTAAGTGTACAAGAGCATCAAATCCCCTCAGTTCTTTCACCTTCAATAGGCAAGAGGGAGGTGTTGACACTGAAGTGATGCTTTGTAATTGAGGCAATCTTGTGTTCAATTGCCAGGCTTGCATAAACTCTGTAACACAGTATTGTGTATCTAGGAGAATTAAAGACAAGACACAATCATCTCACTCACTTCTGAAGCACCCCAGTGCTGCAAAATGCATAGGAAAGGCTCTTGGTTTAATGGGGTGTTGTTCTGCTTCAGTATAGCACAGGGAAAAATGGATTTGCATCGTTTTAATTTTTAACTTTCAAGTAGATTAAATTAAAAAAATAAAAAATAAAAAACAAAACAACACAAATTTAAAAGATACAACAATTATAATCAAGGTAACAAGAAACCATGTTTATCACTGGAACAGTTTGGGAGCCATCCTGAACCAGTCCCCACCACTGATCAAGGCATTTCTTTGCATCAGCCTGCTGCAGCAGGCAGATAAAACATAGCTGCACCGTCTGCATAAAATGTGTTTAGATACATAAATCTTAGCAAAGTGGCTTCTGATTTTGAGGCAAAAATCAGAAAGAATTTTGCATTGCATTAAATATTTTTCTGCTCTGTCCTCTTCTAGACTGTCTGAAAGATCAATTAAAGTGCTTCTGCATAAAACAGGCAGAGATAAGCGCTTTCCAAAAATAAATACATAAATAATGAAGCCACTCTTTGCTTTTAATATGATCTCTAAAGAAAACAAGCATAACTACTTAAAGATTCCCACAGTGAAAAAAAAATAAAAGAAGAAAATGTGGAAGGTTTAATCATCCACTTACGAGGTAACAAAACAGATTTCTCAAGTTTTAATGTCTCTTGCAAAAATGTAAGTGCTCACACACAAATATCAGTAACATGCTGCAGCAAGCTGAAGAGTTTTTCCTGCCCTCACACAGGAATATCTGCAAGTCCCTCCCTTGCACTCACATGTACACATTTGCTGTTTCCATCACATTTCTATTTGCAAAGAGATCAAAATGAAACTATAAAGCAAGCTCACCATTGATTTTAACTCCTACCTCTCCTTATCATGGTCTTGCTGTCCTGCATGTCAACAATCTCTCTGTCCAACTACACTGCAACATCTGGAAGCACCAGCGTGAGCTCTCTGTACACTGACCAGTAATGTGATTTACAGTCAAAAGCCTGAGCACAGAGAAAGCATCACTGAGTTCAACTGGTTTCCCAGTTACCAACCATAATGAGAACCAGAGGAAAAGGGACAGATATCACCCCACAAAGTAAACTCAAGATCTATTTTCTTCTCCATCAGACTGCCCCATACCACATCTTCACAAAGCAAGAGAGGGACTGTTCCCATAAAAACCCATCTTAGTTTATAAAGAAGAAATTTTTTATGATGAGGGTGATGAAACACTGGCCCAGGTTGCCCAGAAAGGTGGTAGATGCCCCATCCCTTGAAACATCCAAGCTTGGGTTGGATGGAGCTCTGAGCAACCCGATCTAATTGAAGATGTCCCTGCTTACTGCAGCAGGATTGGACTAGGTGACCTTTAAAGGTCCCTTCCAACCCAAACCATTCTATGATTCTTTAGTTCTACAGAGAGCAGCAAATCATTACACCATCATGTCAAGATGAACCCAGAGGACCTTTCCAAAGCTATGTTGTTGGACAGCAATTTGATGGAATTATTTCTCCTCCCTCCCACAGTCTCGGTGAAGTGCTCCAGTGCTCCTCTACTTTGCCCAGTCCATGCCAAGATGTTGGGCTGACTTCCAACAACGCAGTCTGGAAAGGAAATTTCAGCTCCAGGCAAAGTCATCATCACACCCAAATGCAAAAGAGCTGACAGGAGAGAAAAAACACTGCCCTACTCAATGAAAACAGGAAGGAAATAACCTGCAATATTAAAATAAAATATAAAACAAAGCCATCAAAAAAACCCCACAACAAACAAAAACAAAAGCTAAGAGGTAGAGATGCAAATAATTCATTTAAAGAATAGGCAGTGTCCATATTCTACCTTGAATTGTTTAAATCAAAAGTTCACGGTTTAATCAGGACCATGATAAAAAGAAAAGCTAAGGTCAGAAATACAAGACTTATTTTGAGTATAGGAAATACATTTCTCAGGAAGGTATTTTCATTTATAAGAGAAAAAAATATGTTGCAGTTTGTCAACTGACCAGTAAGGGGAGTTGGTGTCTAGAGCTTTGACTCAACCACCCATATGCAGTTTTGGGTGGAGAAAACTCAAATAAACGTTTCTGTGGCAGTGACACTGAGAAAACATTGACAATTGCCAGAAGGTGCTAAGGAAGATGGACAGAGAGCACCACGTCCAGAAAACCCACTAATGTGGAGAAGGGAGACAGAATGAGAGATACTACAGTAGGAAAAAAAAACAAAGGTCATGTTTTTGCTAGCAAATGGGTCCTTCTCTCCCTGCAAGACTTAATGGAGAGCATGCAATGGAGAGCACTTGGAAGGAGAAAGGCAAAGGACAAATGAAATCACAGAATCACAGAAATGCCTAGATGGTAAAAGTCCTTTAAGATCATCAAGTCCAATTATTAACCCAACACTGACAAGTCCCCAACTAACCCATGTCCCTCAGCACTATGTTGACATGACTCTTCAGTCCCTCCAGGGATGGGGACTCCACCACTGCCCTGGGCAACCCCTTCCAATGCCTCAGAACCCTTTCAGCAAAGAAATTCTTCCTCACATCCAATCTCAACTGCCCTTGGTGCAACTTGAGGCCATTTCCTCGTCCTTTCACTTGTTCCTTGGTTGAAGAGACCCACACCCACCTCTCTACACCCTCCTTTCAGGGAGTTGTAGAGAGCCAGAAGGTCTCCCCTCAGCTTCCTTTTCTCCAGGTTAAACAACCCCAGGAAAGTCAAGACAGATCTTGGGATTAAAAAAAATAAGGGTAAATCTCAATGTACTTCTGCAACAATATTCTGACATTATCATGTTTCCCAGAAAAGACTTGGGCCAATTCCTCTGGTGGCCTTGAGGAGATATCTAGGAGGGTACCAGATGCATGGGAGGAGACTTCAGAAGACAAGGGTTAATCAGACACCTTATCACTGAGCCCTAGCACTAGAAACAAATAAAGAAAAAAATAAAGATTTTATTAAAAAAAAAAAAAAAAACAAAAACAAACAACTCAAAATCTGAGTGGGATTTAATAATATTATACAGTATCTAAATAAAAATGCCAGCAGCAGGAAATCATTAAGCATTGTATGGGCAACAGCAGCAAAATCACTACAACATCCATAGCCATGCTGGGCTCATCAACAGAAACGGGGCTGCCACCGGCTACGGGGCCGTGGGGAGGTGCACTCAAACGCTTACGTTCCTCTCTCCTGTTAATCTCATTAACCTCATATTTACTCTGTTGTTGGTGATTACTCAGGATGTTAATAGGCATACTTTTTGCATACTATTTACTGAACCTTACAAATCAGTTTAGCTCTCTGAAACAGGGCTGGAATATGCCAACTCTCCCCCATGTTATGGAAACTAAGGTAAAGAAATAAAATATTTTTTTAAGGCTTTGTTTCAAAGATTGGGATTTCTTGAATAAGAATTAAGTGTAAGATAATCAATTGGTTCAGATAAATGTATAAAACCCTTCCTTTTTTTCTAATTCTAGAATATTTTCTAAAGTACTCCACTAAGGAGGTACAGATACCAAACCAAAAATATTCAAGAAAAGACTTATTTCCCACTGTTAAGCTGGAGAACATGAAACAACTATTCTAGCCACAATACAAATTACTGTTAACGGTATTCCAGGTGGGAAAAACAGATGTAGTTTAAGAAAACTATTTCTGCTGAAAAAAACACTCTATAGTTTTTTATGAATACAGTCTGTTATACCTTGAAAAATGAAATATTCACTGACCATCTGTACCTAGCAGAGAGCACCCTTTAATGCTTGCTTTGGCCAGAAAGCCCAACTCAAAGTCAACGCACCATGAGTATGGGCCATCCCAGAGCTTAATAAACCAGCCAAGTCAGACAAGATCAGCTGTCAGGGGAAGAATTTGGATGGAGATCACCCAACATTAACTAGTTAAAACAAGGAAACCACTGCAAGAGCAGAAGATGCTGTCCAGAGATGAACATCTGCAAGCGTTGAGCCCACAACGTTCCTGCACACCTACTCCAGAGAGACTGGATCTACAAAATGTAGCATCACCTCCAACAAGTTCACAGGATATGAAGAAAAACAACCAAACCAAAATAAAGAACCTGAAACAGGAAGGATTATCACAGAAAGAAAACTGAAAAAAAAGTATCTCACCCACAATTTTATTCCCTTGTGTTGTGGAACCACTTGTTCAGCACTAGGCAGTTATAGCCCAACGGACCCAAGACCTGTCTCAGTAGTATTGTCTCTGTTGAGGGAAAAGGAAAAAAATGAAAATCAGAATTGAAAAGTTCATACAGGTTTTTATCTGCTTTGTTTCCTCAGGTCTGAAGCACAGGCATTCCCAAGACTAAGGTTTTTATCTTTAGATTCAACTGCCTTCGGGAGTTTTCACACCCTGTGAAATTTTTAAAGAAATAT
>NW_010308619.1:0-240 GCF_000700745.2 Antrostomus carolinensis
ATGTACCCCTTACTTGCCCCTCATATGCCCACTGCTTGCCCCCCATGCTTGTCCATAGCTTGCCTACTCCATGCATGCTGCTTGCCCACTGTTTGCCCCCTGCTAGCCCACTACTTGCCCTCTGTGTGCCACTTATGTGCCTACTGCTTGCCTCTGTTGTGCCCTCTGTTTGCCTGTTATTTGCCCCTCATGTCCCCCCTGCTTGCCCACTGCTTGCCCCTTCTGTGCCCCCTTCTTGGC
>NW_010308619.1:303-1727 GCF_000700745.2 Antrostomus carolinensis
GCTAGCCCACTGCTTGCCCCTTTTGTGCCCATTGCTTGCTCCCCGTTTGCCCATCACATGCCCCTTGTGTACCTGCTGCTTGCCCTGTTTGCCCATCACATGCTGTTTGCATGCCCGCTGCTTGCCTATTGCTTGTCCACTACTTGCCCCCTGCTTTCCTTCTGCTTGCCCACTGATTGCCCCATTTGCCCATCACATGCCCCTTGTGTGGCCTTTGCTTGCCCTTTACTTGCCCCCTGTGTACCCCTCATGTGCCCATTGCTAGCCCACTACTTGCCCCCTGCTTGCCCACTGCATACCCTTTATGTTCCCAGTGCTTGCCCCCTGCTTGCCCACTGTGCACCCCTTATGTGCCCAGTGCTTGCCCTCTACTAGCCCATTGCTAGCCCACTGCTTGCCCCTTGTGTGCCCACTGCATACCCTTTATGTGCCCAGTGCTTGCCCCCTGCTTGCCCACTGTGCACCCCTTATGTGCCCAGTGCTTGCCCCTTATGTGCCCCCTGCTTGCCCACTCCATACCCTTTATGTGCCCAGTGCTTGCCCCCCAATGCTTGCCCATTGATTGCCCACTACTTGCCCTCTACTAGCCCACTGCTCACCCCTTGTGTGCCCACTACTTGCTCCCTGCTTGCCCACTGTGCACCCCTTATGTGCCCAGTGCTTGCCCCCTGCTAGCCCAATGCTTGCCCCTTATGTGCCCCCTGCTTGCCCACTCCATACCCTTTATGTGCCCAGAGCTTGCCCTCTACTCGCTCATTGCTTGCCCACTGCTTGCCCCTTGTGTGCCCAATGCTTGCCCATTGATTGCCCACTACTTGCCCTCTACTAGCCCGTTGCTAACCCACTGCTCACCCCTTGTGTGCCCACTACTTGCCCCCCGCTTGCCCGTCCCCTACCCTTTATGTGCCCAATGCTTGCCCCCTGCTAGCCCAGTGCTTGCCCCTTGTATGCCTACTACTTGCCCCCTGCTTGCCCACTCCATACCCTTTATGTGCCCAGTGCTTGCCCTCTACTAGCCCATTGCTAGTCCACTGCTTGCCCATTGATTGCCCACTACTTGCCCTCTACTAGCCCACTGCTTGCCCACTGCTCACCCCTTGTGTGTCCACTACTTGCCCCCTGCTTACCCACTGTGTACCGCTCACATGCCCAGTGCTTGCCCTCTACTAGCCCCCTGCTAGCCCAGTGCTTGCCCCTTATGTGCCCACTACTTGCCCCAATCTTGCCCATCTCATACCCACTCCTCGCCCCCCCTGCGTGGCCACTGCTTGCCCCCCACAGGCAGCCCCTGACCCCCCTCGCCCACCTCAGGGTGCAGCTGGCCGTGAACCGCCGGACGGAGGAGGCCGTGGCCGTCAAGATCGTGGACCTGAAGCGGGCGGCCGAGGGCCCCGAGAACATCAAGAAGGAGATCTGCATCCACA
>NW_010308619.1:1857-3754 GCF_000700745.2 Antrostomus carolinensis
GAACAATCACAATTGAAACTGAAATTCAAAATTGAAATTCAAAATTGAAATTAAAATGGAAAATTCAAATTCAGAATTCAAAATTGAAAATCAAAATTGAAATGGAAAAATAAAATTTCAAATTAAAATTTTAAATTAAGAAATAAACTTTTAAAAATTCAAATTAAAGTTCAAGTTGAAAAATTAAACCCAAAGTTAAAATGTAAAAGTAAAATTTCAACTTGAAATTAAAAATAAAATTTAAAGTTCAAGTTAAACAATGAAACCCAAACTTAAAATGTACAAGTAAAGTTTAAGATTAAAGTTCAAGTTAAAAAATGAAATTCAAACTTCAAATATAAAAGTAAAATTTCAAAGTTCAAGTTAAAACTTGAAATTAAAAATTAAAATTAAAAATAAAATTTAAAGTTCAAGTTAAACAATGAAACCCAAAGTTAAAATGTAAAAGTAAAGTTTAAGATTAAAGATCAAGTTAAACAATGAAACTCAAAGTTAAAATGTAAAGTTTAAAATTAAAGTTCAAGTTTAAAAATGAAGTTCAAACTTAAATAGCAAAATAAAATTTCAAAGTTCAATTTAAAAATTGAAATGAGAAATAAAAAATGAAATTGAAGATTGAAGTTCAAGTTACAAAATGAAGTTCAGACTTAAAATATAAAAATAAAATTTCAAAGTTCAAGTTAAAAAATGACATTCAAAATGTAAAAGTTTAAGACGAAAGTTCAAGTTAAAAAAATGAAAATCAAGTTTCAAGTCTAAAATTGAAATTAAAACATAAAAAGTAAAATTAAAAATCTAAATTCAAAATTAAAACTGCAATTAAAAATTAAATGTTAAAATTAGAAGCTTTCAAATTAAAAGTAAAATTAAAATTAAAAATTAAGGAAACAATTTTCAAGTTAAAAATTAAAATTGAAGAGTAAAAATTCAAACTAAAAATACAAATTAAAGATTAAATAGCCAAACTCAAGTTAAAAGTTAAAACTGAAAATCCCAATTAAAAACTGAGCCTTCAAATTGAAAAGAAAAAATTCAAATTAAAAATTGAATTTAAAATTCAAATTAAAATCTACAAATTTCAAGTTAAAAAGTGAAAATGTGAGTTTCAAATGCCAAAGCAGAAATTGGAATTGCAGCTGTAAGTGGTGGTTGTGAACGGCTCTTGCCCTTCTCCCCGGTGCAGAGCCGGACATCGGGATGCCGGAGCCGGAGGCGCAGCGCTTCTTCCAGCAGCTGATCGCGGGCGTGGTGAGTGCCAGGGCCACGGCGCGGTGACACGGGGCGATGGTGACACGGGGCGATGGTGACATCGCGGTGACAAGGGGTGATGGTGACGCTGGGTGATGGTGACACTGGACAAGCTGGGTGACAGTGACACGGGGTGATGGTGACACTGGACACTGGGTGATGGTGATGCTGGGCGATGATGACGCTGGGTGATGGTGACACGGGGTGACACTTGGTGATGGTGACGCTAGGCGATGGTGATGCTGGGTGATGGTGACACGGGGTGATGGTGACACTGGGCGCTGGGTGATGGTGACACTGCGGTGACACGGGGCGATGGTGACGCCATGGCCGTGTCCCCGTCCATCCCAGGTCTATCTGCACGGCATCGGCATCACCCACCGCGACCTGAAGCCGGAGAACCTGCTGCTGGATGAGCGAGGTGATCTCATTGTGTTTCTAATTGTTCATCTTTAATTGGAATTTTTAATTTAAATTAAATTTAAATTTTTATTTTAAAATCTGAAAATTGAATTTTCAATTTTACTTTGGAATTTTCACATTTTGACTTTTAAATTTTTCATTTTAAAATGTGGAAATTTGAAATTTGCACCCAGACAACTTGAAAATCTCCGATTTCGGTTTGGCCACCGTCTTCAAGCACAACGGC
>NW_010308620.1:0-27500 GCF_000700745.2 Antrostomus carolinensis
TTAAAAAGTCCCTCCCCAGCCTTCCTGTAGGGACCCTTCAGGACTCAATTATTCCTTAAAAAAATAAGCCAAGTAAATCTGGCAGGTTTTGAGGGGTTTCCATTGTTGATTTAATTTATCAAGTGGATCGTGTTCTGAGTGTCTTAAAACATAGTAAACACTTATTACTGTTAAAGGTTGGGGAGTACTGTAAGCTTCAGCAAGGGTGCTGCTCCTTAGTGTCCCGAAACATAACAGGAGAAGCTTTTCTGGTTCACAGTCTGCTTTTTGAGAAGTCTTGCCATAATCTCTCCAGACTTCCATTGCTCAACTGTGAAATGGCATTAGTAATGCATCCCTTCTTTACTGAACAAGAACTTGCTTGTGGACTGATATTCAGGTATTTTAATAATAAGACTATTTAAATCTCTAGGCAAACACCACAAAGAAAGTAAATGCAGGGCAAAATTAACTTCAGTACAGTAAATAATGCATAGCATCATTGTGCATAATCTGTCTCACCAAGTTGTGAAGTAATAGCTGTTTTCTTCGTAATGATTCAGAGACTGAGACATTTCAATCTCCGAACAGATTTGAAATGTCTCTATCTCACTTGTGGGACTGGGAAGTATTTGCATCAAAGACATTGGGAGCAGTTTCTACTTTTGTGGTTCTACACTTTTTATTTGACTTTTTTTTTTTTTTTTTAAATTTTTAATCCAGATGGGACTGACTTCCTTTGGTAACTGTTTTCACTTTTGAATTCTGAGCAGTGTATGTCTCAAAAGAATTTTATATTGAAAAAGCATGCTTTTCTGACTTGGTACTGAAAAACAGATGAATGTGTAATTTTTATATAACACATTCCAGACTAACTGTTGCTAAGGCTTGCTGTCTAATTTAAAACTGGTCAAACTTTCAGACTTGCTGGAGGTGTAGCTGAAGCTTGATGCTACGAGTTCATCCAATTTCAGTTTTGTAATGATTAGTGTTTGTTTTTATCTCAGGTTTCATCTCTTTATTTCTAGTTACTTAGTGACTGCTGAAGTGAACGAGCATATTGTGAGGGCAGAAATGGATCAGCATCTAACCTATACTGTACTTGCTGGAGAAAACTTGCTAGATTTTTTTCTTTAAAATAAGCTATCTACAGTGAAAGGCCTGTATGTGCTGCTTTTTTGCATGTGGAAAACACACTATGGAAGCTCAAAGTAAGTGAACTGTATGAACACTTGCTGGCTGTCGCTTTTTCCATACATCTCTAGTATGTGTTCAGATGCTGCAAGGAACTGCTTCGACACCTCGCATCACCTGTTGCAGCAGTGTCTGATTTCAGCTTGCATGTCATACTTGCAAGTGGAGTGGAGTTTTGGATTAGTGAGATTTTGCTGATAGATATTTTAGAGGAAAGACTGAGGAGGGGAAGAAAGCCCAATAGAATTTAGGTGGTCAGTCCCACCTTTCATGGGGGAGAATTCCTTCAGAGTTCTACCAGTAAGTGGATGGATGAGCAATGAAACACAGTTGATTACCGTGTGTAACTGTGTAGTTCTTTATTACTTCAGCATACAAAAATGTTGGTTTCTTAGATGAACAGAGAGAAAGAGAGAGAATAAGACAACAAAAGATTACAGTAATATAGAAACTTTCTTTATATATAATGTACATCGCACACATACCTGTGGACAGTTGCATATGTGGATATTTAATGTTATTTTTACATTCTCTCTCTAAAGAGAAAGAAAAGGTTAGCAAAATATGCTGTGACTTTAAAGAGAATACATCAACTCTAATCTCAATACAGCACTTATTTTATATGTATTTTCTAGGCTTTTATTTTGTGGAACAATAAGGTAGAGATACTGATTGATATATTCTCTTTATATTAAATATCTCAAGAGGAGGAGCAGTTCAAATATTAGACTGTCTTTGGGCATGAGTATTACAGTAATACATTTAAAAAACAAGAAAGAGAAATAGGATTGGAAGCAACTCTAAATATTTAGAGCTGTATAATTAAATGTCTAGAACTGCTGCATTATAAACATAGAATCATAGAATCATATCATAGAATGGTTAGGGTTGGAAGGGACCTTAAAGAGCATCTAGTTCCAACCCCCCTGCCATGAGCAGGAACACCTTCCACTAGACCAGGTTGCTCAAAGCCTCATCCAACCTGGCCTTGAACACTTCCAGGGAGGGGCCATCCACAACTTCCTTGGGCAACCTGTTCCAGTGTCTGACCACCCTCACAGTGAAGAACTTCTTCCTAATATATAATCCAAACTTTCCCTCTTTCAGCTTAAAGCCATTTCCCCTTGTTTTGTCATTAACTGCCCTTATGAAAGTCCCTCCCCAGCTTTCTTGTAGCCCCTTCAGGTATTGGAAGGCCGCTATAAGATCTCCCCGGAGCCTTCTCTTTTCCAGGCTGAACAGCCCCAACTCTCTCAGCCTGTCCTCATAGGAGAGGTGCTCCAGCCCTTGGATCATCCTCGTGGCGCTCTTCTGGACTCGTTCTAACAGGTCCATGTCTTTCTTGTGTTGGGGGCTCCAGAACTGGACAATAGAATCATAGAATGGTTTGGGTTGGAAGGGACCTTTAAAGGTCAGCTAGTCTAGCTGCCCTTCAGTGAGCAGGAACATGTCCTGTGCTTTTCTGGATCTAATGGATTACAGCCACTTGAATTTGTTTTCTCTACCATGCTTAGTGTTTGTGCCTGAAAATAGTGTATTCTGCTAATTCCTTGCTTTAAACTCAATTTTTCCCAAAGTGTTTGGAGAAACAATTCAACTCTTTTTAGTTAGTATGAAAGTAATGAGCTGAGCTTTGAATTAATGCTTGAACTGAGAGTGACTTTTGTTCTGTTGTCTGATTAACTAACCCACGTGCATAACAGGTATATCCCAAGGCCCAATATTATAAGTTAATGGGTAACCTCATTAGATCAGGAGCCTCTATCCTTCCTTTCAGTCTGTCTTGCAGATCGAGAAGCTATTACCTTCATAATCAGACACTGGTCAAGCTACTGAACAAATAATAACTTCTCCCTAAAGTCTTACTGAGGACTAGACTACCATTACTACTTGCAAGTAGCTTAAAGCAAGGGCAGAGCTAGCAAAATTACGTGTTTGTTCCATTCTTCTCTTGTGGATGTATATAAATCTATAAATACATATTAAAAAATATAAAAACCCAACAGATATTTAGTCCAAGTTTAGCAATGGTGATTAGTTAGAATAAGGTTCCGATGATATCCATGGACTAGTCACATAGACTTATACAATGTTCCTATAATGCTTAGCCTAGCCAATAGATAGGTTCCTAAAAGATCCCGAGTACCTTCAGTTCTAAGTGTGAATATAGTCATCTGACTATAGGGCACCTAATTTGAAAATGTCAGTTATGTCAATATTCTCATCTGTAAAATAGAAATATTAATTAGGTTAAGATTAATACATTTGAAAGAGACTTGTGATCCTTGAGTAATCTCATGGAAATCTAATTATTATGAAACCTCTCATGCATTAAAATTAAAAATATCTTTAGAGCTTTAGAAAAGTAAGTGTTGCTGTCAGACAAGTTTTTTCCCTTATACTGATATGTTTGTTTGTACTTTTTGCTAAGAAAAAAAGAAAAAACAAACAATGTTCTATTTTACAAAGTCAGATGTCTGTGTGAATTACAGGTAATGGACTTTGCTCATTTCTGTTAGGGCTGCTAAAAATCTTAGTTTGAGTTTAAATAGTGAGACAGATTTTTCCAGGACAGAAAACATCAAGTTAGAAAGCACTATAACAATTAGCATTGTGCCAATGAAGGCATGTGCCTTGGAGGTTTAGCAATGGGATATAGTAACTCTTAATTAGAGGTCACTGGTTTAAATCCAACTCAGGAAAATTTATTCATTTGATATAATTTGGTTTAGAGGCCTATGTGAAATGAGTCTTGGGTCAGTGTAACTGAGTTTTTATTTATCTACAACCACAGTTTTGTTGTTTTCCTTAACTGTGTATGTATTGCCAACAGTAATTTTTTTCTCTAAACAGATGATAAAATGTTAATGTGAAAAACATCTTTCTAGCTGATAGCAGGGTAGAGGAGAACTGAACATTGAATGGGAATTGATAGCCTTCTCATTCAGATAGCTGGTATCATTAATGCAGGGGGTTTCATCCTGGAAGAACTTCATTATTTTGATCTTCTGAAGCAAAATTTGCTCTGTGAACGCTTACGCCATGTGAATAGTTTTTTGGAAATGCATGGCATCATTTGTACACAAACCAAAGTGTGGTAAATGCTTTACTGGGTCAGATTTTATGAAAAGAAGACGATTATGAGGAAAAGCTTTATTAGATCAGAAGCAAGTACAGAGCACAGTGCTCTCTCTCTTTTTTTTTCCTATTCAGAGGATCCATGGTATCTGATGACTGATAATCTTCTACCTCTGAGATAGCACAATCCTCCTTGAACTCTTCCTTATTGTCTTTTTGTCTTATTGTCTTTTTTTTTAATCTGCTACTACTTGATGGACCTTTTATCTCATCTGTTCTCGTGCCAAATTACTCTAAACCTTTATTTGTTCTTTCAGCATCTGGGATTTGAACAATATTTAGACCTTGTTTTCTACTTTGTATCTTTAGTTTTATTTATCTTACAGAAAGCAGAAAAGTATGACACTAGGAAGCAGTCTGATTTGCACAGAATACCCAGTTTTAAGGAGCATTGTATCTAACACTAGTTTTTACTATATGCAGAATTGTATTATCCCAGAGAATCACAATCTTGATGGGAAAGGGTTGTGTTTCCATTGGGACTCATTCCAGGAAAAAAAAAAATGAATTTCTAGTGCACTCAGTGATTTGCATGGTGTTTTGAATCAGGCTGGAAATGTGGCTTGTGTGTTACTGGTTTTGAATTTATACATCTGGCACTCTAGTGGATTATATATGTGCTGTGCCCTGTACTGGGTCTGAATTTAAAGATACTTACTGGAATCATGACTTAGCGTCACTTAACTTCTGGGTTCAGGTAGCGCTGACCAAGAAATGTGGCTAAACAGAATCTGTTATTTTGTGCTACTTCTCCAGTCCCGATGAGAACATTTAGAAGGTTTCCGTTATTATTTTCAGATCAGCTTAGTGTGATTATTTGGGTCACTCCCTATTAGCAGTTTTTCTATCAGATCATATCACAGAGATGTTATTTTTTGTAATATAAAATATAATAGTACATAATCGATTCTTTTAACATGAACTGAAATTTAAAGAAGACACATTAACTGTCAACATGTTGGCACGTATGAGTGCTTTGTGACATGATTGCAAAATGTAATTGCACAAACAGATTTCCTCTCCTTTTTAGTATTTTCCCTGTACCTACAATATGCGACACTGGTCCCCCCCTCCCTGCCAAAACAGGCAATCATTCTCATTTTTCCACAGAATAGGATGCAGAAAGCTTTTTTTTTTTTTTTTTCAGTTGTCAGGTGAGAAAATTACAAGCACAAAAATGTCAGATGGAGCAGTTTTCAAGACTCTCTGTAGCTTTTTCAATATTCTACAGGATTGCAACATTCATCTTATTAAAAAGAATGTCCAAAGGCCTTTGTATCACCTATGCATTGCTTCTTCTTTTACTTCTCAATCTGACAGAAAAGTACCTTAAGCCGTGCCAACAGCAGCAGTATGAACTTGCAGTGAAGGCCGAGGTGTGTCTGCTGCCTAGGCAGAGCTACCAGCCCAGCCAGCTCTGGTGCCATGGTTATTCCAGTGCAGCAGCATGGAGCCTAATGTGGGTAAGTTTCTGCTGCTTCCAGACAGATTAAGCTAGTCTTTGCTGAGCTCCAAGTGAATCTGGTAGTTTACCACAAATATCAGTATTAAAGCCAACATGAGTTATTTTGTTCAACACTTTGAAAACACATAACTGCCTGCTTTTTTCAGTAACCACTGTAGTGACAAATGCTAGGTTCTAGCTGATCTGCAGGCTTGGAACAAGAGTCTTAGCAAATTTATTTTCAGTTTCTCTCAGTTTTCTGTTGTTTCACATGATTCTCTCCTTACTTAGGCAGGTGTGCCCTTAAGAAACAAACAAGTCTACGTAGTAAACTTGCTTCCAGAAATTTAGTAGCCTGCTAAATTTCTAAGGCAATTTTGTTGATTCAGTGCAAGTCTTTGAGGTTGCAGAGGGAAATGTCAAGCTCTTTCATGACATCTTCGCTTCATGAAGAATCGATGAACTTGACCTCACATGACTGAGAACTGGATAAAAAAATCTTGATATTTCTGCATTTCTTTTCCATCGGTTTCTTAAAATCGCAGGGCATAACCCCCAATGGTTTTATTTTTTAAAACACAACATAAATACTTCATCAGCTGCAGTTTAATAATTCATAAACAGAATATGCATGTGAACTACAGTGAATGTACATCAAATTACCTACCTCTTATATGATGTTACCATGCCATAATCCTGAGAGCTATATGAGGTCTTAAATCAAATTGCATTTAGAAAAGTAGCTATATGATTCTCTTGCACTTACACCTGCCTTCTGAAAAGATAAATCTCAGATTTAGAGAAGAAATGTTTTATGTATGTTCTGGTTAAGCTTTTATGAGATGCTATCTCGTCAAACAAGAAATTGAATTTCAAACGGTAGAGGAAAGGGACAAAGCAGATAAGCCAAAAAGGACTAATTCTACCTGTCTTGTCTCTCCTCTTTTTCTCCCTGTGTGCTTTAAAGGAAAGCTGGAGAAATGAGGAAAAAAATTGTTGACTAGTCTTACAGTAAAATCTTGTGGTGATGTGTTCTTCACATCAGCTGTGAAGTGTGCAGAAAGAGCGGGATTTTTTTATGGTAAGGTTTGGGGAGAAATAGCCCCAGGCCTGTAGATGCCAAGACAGAACTTTCAGAACTTTGTAGTTCTGCACAAAGGAGTTCAGATTGTGCAGCTAAGCAGAAGCAGTAGAAACCCCACCAGCTGACTTGCCTGAGCAGTTACAGTGCTGTCATTGTGAACTCCGAATACTTAAGCCAGCATTTGAACTGATGTGGACTAGAAGGAAGATGTGTCTGGATAATTACAAATAGCAAACATCTATAAAAATGGCCTGGTCTTTGTGGACAGTTTGAGCAGTGAAAGAGCTGCATTTTGAGACTAAATTGTTTATTGTGAATTGCTCTCCCAGCTCCTCTAGTAAGTGATCTCATATATCAGTGTTCAGTGCTTTCTCAAATAAAACAAAACAGTCTGGCACTGTGCCACTGCCTCTCTTCCATTCACATGCTATTAAGTTTACCACCAGCATGCATTTTTCTCTCCTTGGAAAATATACAGATGGGCAGTACTCTGGCATTCTTTCTCTTTCCTTCTCTTAGTTTGAGTCAAGCTATCCACAGACCACAGTGATCATATAATTTTTTTAGTATAATTGAAAAAGTCAGTTGCAGCCTTTCTTAGAAGAGTTGAATCAAGAAAATTACTTTTTCTACCCTCTTTTTTTTCTTTCTTTAGTAATCCCAGTCATGGCAGGAGTTTTTGTACTTGTTTTTTTCTCTGATAAGGAAATTTCCCAGGCTAATCATGAGATAGTGGGTAAGAATGTTTAAAGTAGCTTCCAATTTTTGAAAATACGTGTGACATTGCCGAGGTCTCCTGAAGTAATCACTCTGCACTACTGTTGTCAAACCATGGGCTTATCGTGGTTTTGCAGAGATGAAGAGTTGAACTGTCAGAAGACAAAGGGTGTTCAAAGATTGTGATCATAGACCCAATAGACCCACAGTGCTCATGGGCTGGAGGAGACTAAGGATTTCTATAGATAGCAGTGACTGGGTGGATGCTTACACTCCTGAATTTGAACAGGAGAAACTTTGTCCACTGGGGTATTTACAAATATGTAGTGAACGCGCTGGAGAACTAAGTTTATTGTTGTTCTTAAAGCATGGGTTATTCTGTAATTCAGACAGAAGGAAGTAATGCTGAACCTAGCACAGAGGGGTCACAGAAGAAGATGGGGGGAAATAACCCAGATTTTCTTTAATTTGATTGAACAGATACTGTTTACTTTATTGAGATAATTAAAAAAGCCTTCCTGTTCTTTTAAGGCAGGGGGAGCAGAGCCTGCTCACTGAAGACTGGACTTTGTTGAGGCAATCTAATTTCCATTTTAGTCAGGGTGTTTGACCACAGTGAGAAGGAAATCAATAAATGAGTTCTCTTGTGTGAGGTGTTTGAAGGATTATCAGAAACTCTTACCTGGAGGAAGCCTGGCATGTTTGTATCGCCAGCTAGGGAATGGGAATACTCTACCACTGGTTGGGCAAAAAAAAGTGCTCAAAGTGAAATACCAGTTTCCAAATTTGAGGTGTATGAAGGGCAGTTCTTCTAGATTCTCTTGGATCTGATTCTGTAAAGTATTTTCATGAAGGTTCAAAAAGTGTGCTAGTCTTTCCCTTCTAATTTGTAAGTGAGGATGTAAAAGTTTTAGGGCAATACAGATGTTGAGCTCAAGATAGAACTAAACTGTATTGTGATACTTAGTGAAAGTGTCCAGCCTTTATAACAAGAAATAAACTGGAAAGGAGAAATTAAGTATTTATGTGTTCATCTGCCTTTGAGCTCACTGACTACAGGCTAATCACCTTTGCTTTGACTTTCCAGTTTTTGTCACGTGGCTTGTTACAGAGCATTGATACTGTGCAACAGCATTTTCTTATCCATCTAGCTACTCCACTGTCTGTATCTGTCCTCTACAAAGGCAAAAAGGAATAATTTTGAGCAGGATTATTTTGTCCTTTATCTTGATGGATGTGCCCAGACACTGGAAGCCCTATGGGGAAGGAATTGCCAAATGCACAAGTATGAAGTGGGAATTAACCAGTCAGACAAGAATTCAGGTAAAGGAGTTTTTAAACAGTCTGCGGGATTAAATATTGTTCACCATTCAAATAACTTGATGAGCCCTTACAATGCCAAGACACAAGATTAATTTGCAGTGCATTTCCAGATAGCTCATAAGATTATTATCTACTATTAGTATTTTACTTGCTCTCTTGCTTTTTTGTAAACTGTGTGTGCCGCCTTCTTTACCTGTTGGCATGCCAGGATGTATTACCTGGTGTATTCATCCCTGGCTGCTTGGAGTAACGCCACACAGGGAAGAGTGCTTGTCTTCAAAGATTGACTGTATTTCCTGTCTCTGACTCCTTGGTCCAAAAAAACAAAGCAGCATAACTACTTTAGGAAGATTTATGACTTCTCGTGGCAGTAGTCAATCTGCAGTCAATCCATCTGCTAGGTGCAGACTTAATTTGAGAGAGTGGTGAAGTCTTATTTTCTAGTTCCTGGATGTGAAAAGCTGCACAAGTTCTATAAAAGTGCTTAGTGGGATTTCAGTTAAGGTGAGTAACTCTCTATCAACCAGAGACAAAGAATTGTCTGATAAGCAGTTAACCAGCCCCCAAGAAGACTTTATGGCAGAATGTATTGAGGACATCTGCTAAGTGGGACACTGCCAGCCCCCGGGCCATATGCTTCGTGTCCCTGGCATATGCACAGCTAAGCACAACAGCGCTGAACAT
The DNA here is from genome assembly GCF_000700745.2 of Antrostomus carolinensis. Classification (NCBI taxonomy): domain Eukaryota; kingdom Metazoa; phylum Chordata; class Aves; order Caprimulgiformes; family Caprimulgidae; genus Antrostomus; species Antrostomus carolinensis. Next base: position 9,564 of record NW_010308620.1, read on the forward strand.
ATTGGGAGAGGTATGGATGCCTCTCCTCCGTCTCCTCCCACTCCTCAGAGAAACGGAGTAGAACAAACTTTTGCTACATAAAAAGCTGTAGTAGAAATTCACCAACCCTTAGGCAAGGGTCTAATTGAGAGGGAGAGAATTGGAATACCTCTGTGTCTGTCCAGCTCTGCTGGTCACCAATGTCCTTTATGAATGAACTACAGCTCAGAATCTACCTTTGGTTTCCATTTGTGTTGGAAAGGGTTGGGGTTGCAGAGTTTTCTGTCTCTTAACTTCATGTATGCCACTTCAAAACCAGGAAATGGAAAGTGCATGTCAGGGATGTATGTATCTAAGGTGAAGTATTTTCTGATTCTCTTAAAGTGTTTTCTTTTGGCTCTGTTTTGCACAGGCAACAGTTCTATTTTTACATTGTAAAACAATCAATCAACTTCTAGGTTTATGTATTTTTCTGTATCTTATAAAAATAATAAAAAGTAATTCTCAGCATTCAAAGTGCGAGTCAAGTGGAAAAACATTGAAGTAGCAGTTCTCTAAATTTTGCTTGCAGTTCCATTTGATTTTTTTTTCAGCGAGATGTGATTTCTTCCATGCACATTGCTGCTTAGACAATCGTATTTTATTTTTTTTTCCTGTGCTTTTAAGATAAAGCTGAGATGAGTACGTTTTTAACTTAATTTATACTTTGTCCCTATGTTAAACCAAGCTGGGAAGGGGGGGAGGGAGGGTTGGGGGGGGCGCGGGGAGTGAATACCAGAAGCTATTAGAATTAAAAGTAGTCAGATGACATTTTTAAGGTATATTAGGAACAATACCCCTCCGGTTGATTAATGTAAATGGAGTCATGGAGTTATGTGTTAGTAAAATAAAACTAAAATTATAAAAAGTGATGCAGAACGGGTAGAAATATTAATCAGCTATTTCTGCTCTGGTTTTTTAACCCTTTATTTATTCATTATAGTCAAAGTGCAATGTGGGAAGTACCAGCTAAAAGTATGTTGTGACCAGCAGTTCTGGAATCCTAATGAATAAATAAATTTAGCATTTGAATTCTCTGAGCCATCAAGTCAATATTAAAGAGTGTTGGAGAATGGAGAAGCTCTGTAACAGTGCAGGAGTGTCATCATAATACTGATATTTAAAAGTATTGTAAGGGACTATCCAACACCCAAGAGAATAGCTGCTTGCACATAAGTCTTGGCAACAGAACGGCAACAGTTTGGACACCTTCAGCAAGAGGTTAGAGACGAAGAGCATATTATTGTCAGGCAAGATGGTTTTATGGAAATGTGTCCTGTCAAACAAAACTGTCATCACTTGACAAGATCACAGATCTGGCTGATAAAGAGAGCAGAATGAATATAGTGTACTTGAATTTCTCAAAGGCATTTGTCTTGTCACTCTAACATCTTGATTCGGGGTGGGAAACAATGAAACTTGGCTCTAAGAGGTTATATATTAGATGGATTAAAATCTGGCTTCTTGGCAGTTCTAAAAAAGTTGCTGTTGGGAAGAAAGCGGGGAGTCTGTTTCTGACAAGGTCTCTTAGGAATCTGTTTGCTTTTATATTATTCAGCTTTTTAGCAGTGTTCTGAAGTGTTATTTAAATTATTTAATTGCAAGTAATATGATTGTTAGTGGCATATTTAATGCTGAAGAGGACAGAGTACTATTGCATTATTAGAGTAATCTGAATTAACTAAATCACCACAGCTGAACATTTTATACAGATAAATACAACATAATATGTGTAAGAGAAGACAATGCTGGCTATACCAAAAAAAACCTTTCCAAGCAACTCCTGAAAAGGAATAACTTAAAGCAGGAATTATTAAAGTGAGTATCTAGCTCAGTGCTGCTTTTTACTAAAGTGATGTGCAAAAAGTTTCTACTCTGGAAGGGGGGACAGCAGGTAAACATACAGACATAGTCTTGCCTCTGAACACACAACACTGGTAAGATTACTACATTCCGATGTCCAGCTTTGGGATTTCTACTCCAAGACAGACATGGCAACATTGGGTGAATCATAGAATCATGGAGTTGTGAGTTGGAAGGGACCCAAGAGGATCATCGAGTCTAACTCCTGTCCCTGCAAAGGACAACTCCAAGATTGAGACCATGTGTCTGAGGGTGTTGTCCAAATGCTTTTTGAATATTGTCAGGCTTGGTGCCATGACCACCTCCCTGGGGAGCCTGTTCCAGTGCTCCACCACCCTCTGGGTGAAGAACCTTTTCCTAATGTCCAACCTAAACCTCCCCTGGCACATCTTCCTGCCCTTTCCCCTGGTCCTATCATTGGTCACCAGAGAGAAGAGATCAGCGCCTGCCCCTCCTCTTCCCTCTGTGAGGAAGTTATAGACTGCGATGACATCTCCTCTCAGTGTCCCTTTCTCCAGGCTGAACAAACCAAGTGACTTCATCAAGGGTGAAGTTCAGAGGGCATAAAAATGATCCTTAGCTGAAGATGAGTTTTAATACATAGATGTATTCCACCTTTCTCTCTCTTGAGTCTGAAAGTTCACTTAATATATATGGATAACTCAAGTTGAAAACAAGATGCCCCAGGAGGGAGAGTTTTCGGTCTTGTTTGCAATAACATAATGAAATGGGCAAGTTTACTCTGAAAAAGACGCAATATTTAAGTGAAGATACTTTCAGGCAGTTCACTAGAGAATGTGGTAGACTTGCTGTCATTTTTGAAGTTTTAACATTTTAACATTATCTTGCTCAAGAGCATGCTTGAACGTAATTCCTAGAAAGCTATGTTAAAATGGAAAGAAATCGTGCTAAATGAACCCTGCAGGTGTTCAAAACTTGTGAAGACCTGGGGAAGCATTGCTGGTTTGATTCAGTTTGGGGTCCAGTCTTAGCATGTATATATTTCATGCCTGTTAATTTCACCTTACTAGTTATACCTGGCACTTTTCATTATGGAGAAGAATAAAATGCTTCATGTGGGAGCAAGACTTCACTTTGATTGCCACATATGATCTATTGGTTGTTCCAGTAACTTGTGTCTTAATTTGGTGCACATAGGCCAAAGGAGATTCTTTTTTTCAGAAGATCATAAGGATTCAGGGCTCAGTGTTTTAACTTTTCATTCCTGGACTACAGAGCATATCTTTTGGAAATTGATGAATTTCTGAACACTGTTTTTACAGTACGACACTGTATCCGAGAGCCAGCTTGATGCAGACTTTCCACTGTAATCACAGCAATAGCTGTTTGTATTACTCCTCAATACTTTCTTCTGCTGCTGAAATGAGAAGGTTATAAGAAGTAGAAGACTGAGCAAAAGTTTTGCAGTCCAGGGCAACCGCCTAGATGCCACACATAGCTGTTTTTTGGGGTTTTTTTGTTTGTTTGTTTGTTTTGATTTTTCTGTATGCTCTGGTGGCCACAACTTTAGGAAAAAAAAAAAGTAAAAATAAAAATGTATTTGTCTTGGGACCTTCACCAGCTAATTAAATCTATGCTTAGCCAGCAGAGCAAATCACATCAGTGACTACAGAAAAGCTTGAGATGGAAGTGTGTTTATTGGCTTATGCACGCTTGTGTGTGCATGCACACAATTTTTAAAAGTGTGAAAGATGAGGGGGAAGTTTGTGTATTTTGTTTACCCTTGAATACCTGTTCCTTTCACTTTTTTTTTGAACAAGTCTTTGTAATATTGAAGTAGAAAGACAAGCTAAAAATCACATTCTTATGCATGAAAGGCTTCTGAAGCAGAGATTTTTTTACAGAGTTAAACCATGAAGACTGTAATAGAAAAAGAAGAAAGCACTTTTTTTTTTTTTTCCTACTGAACTTCTCTGGTCTACTAAGATTCTCTGTGCATTTCCAACCAGCTACATGCTGATGCCAGCTGTTCTGGGGGGAATCGAAGTGTGCCAGGCTTTCCCTCTAATTTGCACATGCGGAATATCATCTTCATGTTTCAGCAAAGGCATGTCTGATAGGCAAAACAGTGCTTCTCAGGAAAAAGACTAAAGGAGGAAATGGCTGATACGCCTCAATCCTGCACTAAAATATTTCCTGATAGGTGAAAAGCAATGCCATTATCATCCTTTGGGGCAAACATCTGCTGCTGAAAGCATCTGCATAAGGTCTTTTGTGGATCTACCTGAGAGTTGTCCAGGCATATGACCTTATTGCCATATCAGGGGCTGTTGCAACCATTTCCTGTTGCAGTTATTGGCTTGGTTTGCGTCCGCACATGAGATCACAGAATCTTAGAAGAGCTGGTTGGAAGGAGCCTCTGAGTGTAATCTCACCCAGCATCCCACTGGGAGTAGAATTGTTGCTACTGATAGACCATGTCAGCTGTGCTTTTGTCTAGAGGCATCTTGGAGGTTCCACCATCTTTCTGGATTACCTCTTCCAATGCTATGCCACCCTCCTGGTGAAGAAGCATTTCCTTATATTCATTTTGAACTTCCCAAGGTACTAGAAGTTGTGGCTTTTGTTCCTTGCTGAGTTTCTGAAGTTAAAGTGTGCTACTTACTGTCTCTTCTGCAGCAGGAAAATAAAATCTTCCAGTGTGCTGGCGGGGTCTTGCCTGCTGAGATGACTATGAGCATTAATGGGCAGTTTAAGTCTCTGTAGTCCATTCTTTCTGCTGGCAAGTGTTCTGGGAATGACAACAATGTGGCCAAATTTCAGTGTTAGACAATTCTTAATATCTATGGGTATCAATTTGACAGGAGATCATTGTTAGAAGAAATGGTTGTAATACTCTTACCATAATTACAGCCATTGTGCCTCCACTGTTAATTTAGTTCACTTTACATTAGACATTCACTGAACTGGTTAATATAACTTCAGACACTTAATCACTGTAGTGTTATTAAATAGTTGCACACTAATGTGTTCAGATGACTTGTAAGCCTCATGTAATCAGAGGCTAGTTGGGCCATCAAAGCAGGTTAAAAGGAAAAGACAATTCTGTCTTGCTTGCTTTAGCTATTTTTTATTAAAGTAAATGAAGCATGTTTTCATCATGGTGCGGTAGTACTAGGTTATCAGCTCTGGGACCGATGCCCTTTGTTCTGGCTGCAATAGAAATTATTTCAAGTATGTTTCTGATGTGCTTTTCCCCCCTTCATTTTTTTTTAAGGGTTGGTTTTTAGCCCTAAAATAAAATTACATCCATGATGATGAGTTGCAAAGGGATGGCTTATGTAGTATTTCCAAGCCTAGATGTTCAAAACTCATGTTTCTGTTCTGCAGAGAACATAAGGCTGACTTAAAACGAAACACAGAGGGTTTTAAATTTTGTTTTAAATTTTATTTACTTTACTTTATGATACTTCCTGAGCATTAGCACTCAAGTATCCATTTAAGAAATACCAGATGCTTGATGGAGCTCAGTGATGAGAGTGAATGATGGGTGATGGAAAGGCTGAGCAGAAGGAGTAGAAGTGTTTGTATATCACACATCACAGGAGGTCCATGTGTTAGATTGGGACAGGGTTAACAGTATTTCAGCTTGCCTTGTACAATGGATGACTTGACTTATTGTGCTTATTAATGAAAAGGGAAGAATGTTAAATACTTGGCCTCCTTCTTCACTGTCAGGAAGTAATAAGCAGAATTGCTGTAGGACAGATGTAAACCAAGCTAGCATTTATATTTGGGTTGCACACTCTTTTTAAATCAGACTTAATTTTCTTTAGAAATCTGTTACGTTGCTACAGTTTTGTTCATCTTTGTCTTAATTTTACTACTGTGCTAAGAGAAATTAGGCTATAATATTGTATTATCAATCAAATATATCGGCTATCAGTATATAACCAATATATACTGCAGCTATCCTGCTCCTGATAAATCCATTTCCAGTGCAAGTAGTGCATGGAAATGGATTTACATGTTGCATACCTTCTAACAGCTGCTATTCCCATACAGAACTTGAGCTTTTTCCTTTTAGTCACTGATGAACTGCCTCCCCGGTTTGTTTCAGCGTGGTGCTGGCAGGGGGAAGTGGATGAAATGCTGCCTTCTTTTTCCACTTGACATGCAAGAAATCTTGACCATTTCAGTTTGTTAAATATTCCATGACCCTTTTCCAGGGAGTGACTGTTTTGTAGCCCAGGTATTTTCTCCAAATGTCTTGTGACACTTCCCTTGTGATTTCAAATTAAGAAAACATTTTATGTCATGCTGAAATGTAATTTAGTACTGTCTTTTGTAGTTGTGCGCAGAGATGACTGTATTAAGTGAACATCACACTGGTGCTTATATAACTTATAAAACATGCTGAGATCCCCCGGGAAAGAGAATCATTAAAAATAGGGACTATTGATGCTATTACTGTTGTTACTAAAAGTAATAATTACCCTTTTCTTTCTGGAAATTCTATATAGCATTTTTCCTATAAGAGCTCTCCCTGTCCCGAGGCTTTTCTAGTGGCCTTTAAACTTTAATCTGCTGCCTTAGAAAACCTTTTAGGTACTGACTGAGACAGATTTTGTTACTAAAGCGGGCCCTCCTGCTGATGGAGCTGTGTGTTTAATTCTTGGCAGAGCTGGGGAAGCACTTGGCTTGGTTTGCTTGCTGTTCATCTTTTTCATGTAGCCTTATGGGAGATCTTGATAATTCTCAATTGCAGTTTGAAGGCAAGAGGAACACAGTGTATTTCAAGAATACTGCAAAAAATTATTCTTTTTGGTTTAAAAAAACTTGGTTTGATATGCTTATTGAGATGTGTAAATATGATGCATTTCCTTTTAGCAGGGGGACTAAAAAGCCCATAATGTAGGCAGGCATTCAGTGAGGTCAGTGAGGTGCATGTCTGCACCATCATAAATGCATTTTGTGAGAAATCACTTTGTTAGCATTTGGCTTGTGAAGGGTGGCTGTCAAAATGAAGAAAACATTATACCAAAAACTGGAGCACCAACTATTCTGTGTTTTGTTGCATTTATATGTTACAGTTTTTAATTACTTTTTGAATATACCCTTTCTGGGAGGCTGGTTGCCTGTTTGTAACAGGAAGTGAACGAGGCAGCAAACTAGTTTCGCTGTGGTTCTTTGACAGGTTGGAACTAGCAAAGCTCCACTGATGTAAGGGGATTTATGTTCACTTATATCTGCCAAGGATGTTTGCTGCTTCTGTTTCTTTCAATTTGGTGTGTCCTGCTGTGCCCTGTGCATTATAGTCTTGCAAACGTTTATTTAAATCGTTACCATCTGTGTCAAACCCTGGACATCCAAATGCCGACATTTATTTCAGACTGGTTTCCCCAGGTTCCCCGGTGGTGGAAATGGGTTATTTCAGGAGGCAGGTAAGAACAATGTCATTTAAGCTGTAGCTATAAATTGTCTTATGAACACTTGTATTGCTATGAGGTGATTAACCTTCTAATTTAAGCATCTAAAATAGATTATATAGAACCTGCTTGCTTTTGTCATCTCCTAGCATACCCTGCAGTATCTGATTACATCGTGGATGTTAATGATCCCATGTGCTGCAGCCCAGCCGTTACAATATGACAGAAATGTGCTGTTAATCAAACCATGATGATTCAGGAATGTCCCTGTAAGATGTCAGAGTGGAAACTGGTTGTGGTCATCTGGCACAATCACTAGGCAGGATCTCATAGTGATGATTCAGCCTCACTATCAGATGCTCTTTTGCAAGTCTCGTAATACAAGAACCGAGCTCTGCAGCCATTGGCCAATAACAAGGAAGTTTGACACCAACTGATGAGGCTTTTTATATTGTGAAGCTCGCTCAGAAGGTTCCAACTTATTGTTGAAGCCATATTTAATAATCTTGTGTGCCTTACACAATAAGGCCATGATGCCAAATGAATTCTGTGTAACAAGGAGTAAGAATGAGATACAGTACTTGGTATTTATATCTTCCTTTCATTTGAAGCACCTTAATTTCTGTAGAGAAACATTTAATAGACTCCTAAAATAGCTCTGGATTTGTGAGACAAGACAAGAATAAAATCCAACTATAGCAATCTCCCTAGAAATTAATTTGGTTCCATTTTAAAAGCCCGACCAGTGCCGAGGTGGGTAGAGGAGGAACCTGATATGTAGAAACATGATAGATTTGTAATAGGGGCACAGGTTATACTGGAAAGTCCAAAAGGCTTCATGCTCTATCAAGTAGTGGGAAGAAAAGTGCTTCTGCCTCTGTATGTTATTAAGAATAATAACCGTCTGGTGGGTGGAGAACTGGAAGAAACTTTTCTTAGTGACTCTTTGCCTTTAATACTTTCTCGTTATAACAAATCTTAAGATTTAAATATTTTAAGTTAAATGAGTAGCATAAAATAGTTGGAAATGGTTTCAGCTTGATTGCAAGCACCCAGTTAATTTCACAGTGGAATTGCAGATGGTTTGTCCATAAGTGCTTTTTATCACTAGCATACATTCTTGGATTGAAAATGAGGATCAGAAGACTTTACCTTGCTGTTGCCTTTGGTCCCTGGCTGAAGGATTTCTGAGTATGAAGTCTGTCCAAAAGGCTGTGGTGGGATGTCCTGCACAAAAAATCACAGACATCAGAGACTACAAATAGTTTAGGCACTTAAAGCCAGAGCACCTGAAGGTTTGTCCATCCATTTGTTCATTCATTGTGCTGCAGGGACAGAAGCAGCTTTCACTGCAGGAATTCATTGGTAAGTAAATAAATTCTACTCAGTTGGAAATTCTTGGAAGGACAGGTGATGTTTCCAGGAGTGTTCGTCCACGCTTTAGATCCAGATCTGGATTTTGGATTGTCTGCTCCCTAAACACAAAGTTTAAGGTTACTTGGATTTAAGCTGTTAGGTAGAGGAGGTTACTGAGAATTCAGAAGCAGGTTGATTTGGTACAAGTCTGGATAGTAATGCAAGGTCTGGATCTTGGTTCTCACCTGGCATCTTTTCTCAGGCCAGTTTCTGTTTCCCAGACTATGAAGGTCCCAAGCAATGAACTGTCACTGCTGTTTCTGGAAAATAGAATGTGTAGGCAGTATTTGTTGCACTGTCACTGTTTCATTCTTGTTGAGTAATGTCATCCTCCCTTCCCAAATTTCCTGTGTATTTGCAGTTAAGAGGCAAGACTCTTCCTCACTTTTTTCTGACAGTGTGTCTGGGAACGCTTAAACATCCATCATGCTCCACGTAGTGGAACTGTAGGGTAAAGTTATCTGTTCATCCATCTGCCTACCTTCCTGTCCATGGTCTTTGTGACTTTGTTATATAAGCCATTATGGAGAAAATGACATCACCAAGAAAGCAGATTTACTGATTTATTTTTTTCTTTTTTTGGACCAGCAGTCTCACACAGTTGGAGATATGACATGTTTGACTTGAGTAAACTCATTCTATCCGTCTGTCTCCCTCTAGATTATGAAGTACAGCCTCATCATATTTGGTCTTTTCTGTCCCAGTGATGCCTCTGCTTCCATTTTTTGCTTCAGCTGCCTTTATGATTCTTCCTGAATTGTCTGTTGATGAGACATTTGGCTTTGTTCAGTTACCTTTTTGCCTGCCCTATACGTAGGCATTTTAGCTCTTTCTAGTTAGTCACAGGCAAACAGCAAAAGATGTGAACAGTCACAGCATTGTCTCCTCATCACTGGTCCGTCCCTACACCTCCCTCTTACTCAGGCAGTTCTTAGTGGCCTTTTCCTCAGCTTATGCATTGTTATGTGGTTCAAGCAGATAGCCTGTATGGTCTTCCTGAAGAGGTAATTGCAATTTTCTAAAAATTCCCCATTTCCCTCACCTACTGTAGTGTGAATTTTTGCCTGTCAGCCACCTTTCCTGTTAAATGAGAAGATACTCTTCTGGGAGACTCGTGGATTTCAACTGCTGGAGAAGTGCACTTTAAAAAAAAAAAAAAAAAAAAAAAAGGTGATGTCTGAAGTACCCAGGATCAAACTCACAACTGGATTATAAACTGGTATAATTTATGGGACAAATAATGATAGGGACAGTTACTGACTATTGCATATCAGTTCTCTGGCCATTTTAATAGAGAATTAGCCAAGTTATGTGGGCCTCGCTGTTTGAAGTGCTTGATGGTCTGTCAAAGGGAGAATGTTCTTCAAAACTTGAGGCATATCTTTGGTTTTCTGCAGCTTTCTCTGTATCATTCTAAGTACTTAGCCAGAGTAGATCATCACTTTGTCCTCCAAATAGCAAAGGATATGCACACCCTCTTGTCTGTCACTTGTTACTTTCCTAGGATCACAGATAAATAGTTCAGGAAAGGCCTCACAGTGATTCAGTGTGTTCTTGTACCCAAAACAGCATCATGGAGAGTGAATCAGTCCCATCCTCATTGAAGGCTGTGATCAAGCCCTGCCCATGAGCTACTTGGAGAACCACATATGTGTGGTTATTACCATGGGGGTAAATGCAGAGATACCTGCATCTCAACTGTGACACACATTCCTCAGAGAGGGAGAATGTCTTGGTTCAGATGGGAAGGTCCATATGTAGAAACTGAATCATGCCGTTTTTGCAATAACAAATTAATCATTTTGAAAGCGTTGACATCTTAAACTCTACGTGCCTTCCTAGGATGTCTATGCAAAGGGTGAACCTTGTTCTTTAACACAGACCATAAGAGGCAGAGCTTTGCTGTCAAGCCAGTTTGTGCCTGTTGCTGAGAATGACAGCCCTCAGCTGTATTTCTCCCAGTTTCTGGTTTCACGTACTGTCTACAACCTGCTGCCAAATGTGAACATGTTCCTTTGTGCCTGAGAGTTAATGGAAGCACACTCAGCAACATACAAAGCACATTTAGACTCATAAAACATAGATAATACCATTTTGTGGTGATATGCTTTTTTAGCGGATAATCAGTCATATTTCCATGCCGTTTATCTGAAGTCCCCACAGAAATTTATTGGCTAAAGGCAAATTGGGGAGCACATTTTATGTTAAAAACAACAACAACAACAAACCCCCCCAAAACCCAAAACAACTCAAAACCTCAGAAAACTTTCTTGTCATCTTTGGAAGTTGGCTCTCACTGCAATGAGATTTTAAGTTGGGCAAAATAAAACCCAAATTAAAAAAAAAAAAATAGACCAGGTTCTAAGTTGGCCTGGACACTGCATTCCCAAGTTAAAACCAGTGGCACAAGATGAGGCACTGATTTGTTTTGTTCACTAAAACTGGCCAGAGTCTTGCCCTTCAGTTAAGTGCATCTGACTGTAAAACTAGACAACCCAAAGAAGGGAAGGAGAGATAAGGTGCCTTTTGAGTGCTGTGTACTTGTGAGCAATTTTTCAGAGTAATTCCCAGCTAGTGACTTTAGTTGGTGAACTTAAACTCCTGTTTTCCCTGGAAAATGTTTCTGTGCATATGGGTCTTCAGATAATTCAGATTACGATGGCAGTGTGTATTGATGAGGCTTAATTTGTGGTCTGATCACAAGCCTTTGTTGCCTGTGGCACACCTCTTACTGATACTCAGTCTGTCTCCTGGTGTTGTTTCTTTATTGTGCAGAAATTATATGGCAGTTATCCAGATATCTGCATGTTACTTTGGAATTGACTTCTAAAATGTGACTATTGGAATTGGGAATTTGGAATTCCATTGCTCTTGCTTATTGTAGTGCCTCTGTTCATGCATCTCATGACTGTATCCTTCTTCCTTTGCGTGTTCCCCACTTGATGGCAGTACAACAACACTTATGGAAATAGGGAGTGCAGAAAAGCTTGTTTTTAAGGCTTGCACCTCGGCACCAGTGAAAAGACATCCTTTATGCTAACTGCTTACTTAAACTACTGTGTGCCTTGTTTAAGCTGGCTATATCTGTGTAGGTTCTACCTGCAAAGCCCCAGCTGTAAGATTTCAGTGATGTGTATGTCTTATTTAACTTGGTCTTCTAGAAAATGACATTTTAGCTGCTTATCTGTGTTGGTAGTAATATTACCTTTATACAACAAGCAAGAATCTTTAACAATTAAGATGATGTCCCAGTATTCTCTGATTTTTGAAAGCAGTGTATGTAAACCACCACTTAAATGTCAGAAAAAGCTAGAACCTAACCTCCCAGAAAAAAGTGAGAGAAAATGTAGTAATTAGGGGACTAAAGCCATATCAGTGACTGCAGTGGATCACTTCTGGCTCTGTTTGTCAGACCTCAGTGGTGCATACCTAGTTGTCAACTCAGTGTAGTGGGATCTGAGACACCTTGAAAACAATCTTGTTCTGTTTCTTCAGATGCTTTGATCTTTTGTGCTTAATTGATGCTGACAAGTGCTGGAGAATATCTGAGAGTACAATGACCTCTTTTTCCCATTTTTCTCATTTTAGTTTAAAACTGTCCCTATATGGGATATAAATAGTGAGCTATTTCCATACTGTGTTGTGTTCCAGAGGATCACTACGCAATTTTCAACTTCATACACTTGGCATTACTAAAATAAAACTACTTCTGGCATAGATGTTAGGGCTGCTTTGGCTGAGGTTGTAAACACAAATCTGGACTCCATGAAGAAGTGCTAGGGGGATCTTTTATGTCTCAAGAAAGAAGACAAAACTTTTCTTCCAGAACTGTTTTTTTTTTTTTTTTTTCCCCTCCCCAGAAATGGTTCTTGCTGCAAAGCATGTTGTATAGTACTGCTTGTAGTGGCCTTAGAAGGATGAAAGGTTGAGGCAGCCCTGTGAACATTTGACACTGGGTCCAGGAGTCTAATTATGTCAAGCCTGATGATGAGACTCTTAAATCATCCCTTCTGGCCTTTTAATTAAAGCAATCGGGCATATGACTGGCAGCAGAACCACTGACGGAGTATTTCCAACTGAGGCTGAAAATTAAAGGAAAAAAGATGGTACAGAGCATGAGAGAAACAACCTTAACTTGATTGGGCTCTTGTGATTGTAGGGACGTAGGTTGGGAGAGAAGTGACATTAGAGTGAGGATTCTCAAGAAATTGAAGTGTTAAAGTCTAATACTAATCTGCAAGAATGAAAAGTTGTCCTGCTTCTACTTTTTCCTTTTCATTTCATGAAATCATCCTAACCATGTTCTGTAGTACTTACTCTGCAGGTAAGTGTTTGAAAAGAAATTTCTGTCTTTCTGCATTTTTCTTAGGTGTCATACAACCATGGAAGGGTGCAGTTAAATGCATGAGATGCAGTCCTAAAAGCATAGAAAAATAACTTTCTAGGGTGAAGTATCCTAGACTGGGTTAAACCACTTCCTTCATATGTATATTTGTAGTGGGTCTAGCTGGGATGAAGTTCCGAAGTTAACTCTCCTCAGAGCAGCTCATACGGTGCTGTTTTGTGTTTGTGGCTAAAACAGTGTTGGTAACGCCAGTGTTGTGGCTACTGCTGAACACTGCTTGAACAGTGTCAAGGCTTCCCCCTGTGAGTAAGCCAGGGGTGGGCAAGAGGCTGGGAGGGGACACAGTTGCGACAGTGACCCAGATTGACCGAAGGGATATTCCATACCATATGATGGTGTGCTCAGCAATAAAAGCTCAGGGAAAAAACAAGGAATGGGGAACATTTGTGGGTATAGCATTTTTTTTCCCAAGCAGTGTTACATGTGGAGAGGCCCACTATGCTTCAGTCTTGGATAGGTCTGCCTTCAAAACAGGTTCAGATGCAGTGATGAAGCTGTAAACAGAAACAGAATTTTAAAAAGTTCCTTATGAACAGAACTGAATTTGGATTAAAAGATGCAAGTAAAATCAGAGTAGGTTATGAAGTTTCTTATTGTTTCTGTTATATAAAACTTGATGGAATTTGCTTTATATTTTTGTACTAAGTCAAACTCAAAGCCATTACTGGCAGCTTCAGGAATTTAAGATGAGGCTGCAGATGTTCTTAAATGGAATAGATACCAAGATCAAAAAATGACAAAAGATTTGAGGTTTTGATTTGTCTTCTTGTTTCCAGACATCTAATGTAACCCCTCTGAAGTCTTTTCCTTCACTACCAGGACGAGAAACCTGTCTTTAGAAATATGACATTTGAAATGTACATCTTTCTCCGGGAATCCATGATTTGGAGGTTTTTATTGAAAAATTAAAGGAAATTAATACAGGAAAGCAGGTAAAATGCCAAAGCAAAAGGACAGAAGTTAATGTTGAAAACATTAGGCTCTCAGACCTGTACACACTGGAGCAGCTGACCTCTGCCCAGCTGCATACTTTAATATTTAAAGGTTGATAGGAGCATTGGCACTGGGAGACTTGTTCTGGGGAATCTGTGCTTGTTTCTGTTGTGCAGACTCTGGTCCAAAGTATTTACACCAGTGTTTGAATTTCTACTGTTACTAATTTCTTGTGGTGTTTCATCTCAGTAGAATGAAGAAACTGTCAAATAACAAATAATGAATAAATGTGTTCTTTATGATGATTTTTCTTCTCACAGTAGTGAGATTAATAATACAGTCACTTGTGGCTCATACATCATTTTGGCTAGTAAAAACTGAAACAGCATGCACTGCAATTTTCCTTCCCCCTGCCTTTACCTTGTGTTCTGTAACAAGGACTGTTTTGAGTGTCTTCAGTTCTTGAAGAACCAGGTATCTTGGGATCACACAGGAGATAAATTTCTGAAATTTGTGCGGATCTCTTAAAAAATGTCACGGTTGAGACAAAGTAAACAACAAACCATAGTGGACCTGGATATGGGATTTTTTTCAAGAACTAATGAGACTAGAGCTTTTTCCCTACTTGATTATCTTGCACAATCACTTGCTTCCCTCTTCAGTCCCAATATGGAGATCAGTGCTTTTGGGAAGATCAGAAAGTGCTCTCAAGGCTCAAAAGAGTGAGCAGCATGAAGTTTTGGCACATAATGGCAAAACAGGTTGCCCAGTGAGGTAGTGGAGGCCCCATCCCTGGAAATATTCAAGGTCAGGCTTGATGGGGCTCTGAGCAACCTGCTCTAGTAAAGATGTCCATGCTTACTGTGGGGTTGGGGGGTGGGAGGGGTAGTTGGACTACATGGTCTTTGAAGGTCCTTTCCAACCCAATACATTATATGATTCTATAATAATACAGTAATTATGAAAGTATCTACCTGAGTTATAGACAAAGTGGTTGAAAGAAGCATAACCTGATCTCTGGAGATATTCTTCAGCCTTCCTCATGAGGCTTGCAAGCCTTTTTGCAAATCTGAAGAGTTTGAAATATTAATGCCCTCTTTGTGGTATTTCATTCCTCTCTTTAAATATCTTCCCCATATCTTTATTTTGTCTTCCTTTATCCAGGACAATAACAAAAAAAAAAACAAAAAACCAAAACCCAACCAACCAACCAAACAGAACAGTAGGTTTATTCTGCTACTAAGTCTTACGTTTATTTAGTAGTGGTTATCTCCATTGCTTATTAGGGAGCTGATTTCTGGATTAAACAGGTTTAATTTTACTACCACTGTTAAAATTATTGCTGGAAGCAAACTTTTAAATTTCTGAATCCCAAAAAAGTTTACTAATTTTGATGAATTCAACAAGCCTGTTAATGACTGGGTATTTTATTTGTTGTATTTTGAAAGGTATGGGAGTATTCTTCAAGGTTACTGATGAATTATTGGCAGACCTGAGAATAAAACCCAGTTCTTGTGGCTTTAGCCTTGGGCCTAACCCAGATAATATCTCTGTCCTTTTCTGTATGTATGCAGTATCCTGCCTGCTCAAAATATTAACTGGCCTCTAGCGAAATCAAGTAGGGGTTGTATAAGAACATTGTATTTCTTAGTCCTCATAACTGCATCCTATACATGGAACAGATTCTCTTTCATCATAAGGAATTTGCCTTGGTAGTAGGATTTGTGAAGCTTAGTGTCTCTTCATATCTCAGGCAAGTATCTCCGTTAGTTCACGTTAATTCTGTTAGTTTCAGGATTAACCAGTCTCAAACTGCCAAAGCAAAGCATGTTCCAAATTAAAATTGTTTTATTCTTTCAGCAAAGCAGAGAGAAGGCACTACCTTTGCATCATGAAACAGATGAAGCTCTTTTGAAACTGGTTTTCAGGCCTATGATCCTCTTGATGAATGTCGTGAGTTTGAATAAAAAAACTGAAGAAATCAAGTAAATTCTATGTAATTTAGGGTTTTGGAATATATTACATATGGCTTGCACAAAGCAGAACAGATAGTTACTTTCAAGGAGCTTTCTGAAGCAGATCTGCCAGTGACTATAAATTATAACAGGTATTTCCCAGTCCACTGTGAACAGAGCTTTAGGTAAAATACAACTTGGCTGTTAGGCTTTGAACCTGGTTGATCCACATAGCTAATCAGGATTTGGTAATGTTAAAACTTTGGGATTAGGGAAAGTGGCAGCTCATCTGGTGGAAGTTCATTGGCTGTAGAACATCACAAAAAATCATCCACCTCAGGCAATACTGAATTCTTAAAACGCAGTATGAGTAGTGTGGGATGCCAGGATAATGAGAGGTTTATACAGGTGTTTTCCCACTTGCCAGGTTAGTTTTAATTGCCATATGTAGAAGCCAATTTGTGTTAAAGGGAAAAAGCAGCAAGAGCCAAATTCAGAGGTGACATAAATAGCATGTAATTTGCACACAGCTAGAGCCTTGTACGTGCGCCGCAGTCTTATGCGAGCCATGTGCTGTGGGGCACAACGGCCAGTCTGTAGGCTGTGGGGTGTACTGATACCTGCTGCAACCGGCCCTGCCTCGCTCAGAGTTTGAATTGTCCAATCCAAGGCGATGCACCGAGGGCTGCATTTTCACTGGCAATTTGACTTTCATTCTGAATTCTCTCTTTCTTCCTCCTCCTTTTAACCAAATGTTTGCCACCTGTACAGTGTGGTCCAAGGGTTGTAGGACAGTGCTGGAATCGCTTCCTGACTGCTGTGATCTAGCTGCATCTAGAGACTAGCTGTTTTATGGAAGGGACCTCTTCCCTTCCTCTCTGCTGAGCGGCCTGTGTGATGGAGTGAGAAGAGTATCCTTCCTTTCTCTATCTAAAAAACAAACCTCCATTTTTTTTAGGTTATATTCCAGCTTTCACTTCAAAACTTAATTTTCCAGAGTAGTGGAAATGCTGCAAAGGAAAGGGAAATTTCCAATTATGGGAAAACTGGCTAACATTTCTGCTGTGCCGTTTAACAGGTGGTCCTCCATTCCCAGCTTGGTGAGATTTTAAACCTTCTCCAGTGGTTTTTAGAAGGAGCTTTCACTTCTTTATAAGGTGATCAACAGTTTTGCTCCTGAATAGTTTTAAGGAGGCACAGTGTTCACCTTTACACTAGCAAGCGAATAGCATCTGCCAAAACAGAAACAACCTTCTGTGTGCTCGAAAGCCACAAGGAAAAGGCCACACTTCTTTCATTGTCACTTTCCAAAAAAGTTTAAATATAGGCAAACCTGCAGTCCCTTAAAGATAAAATGTCAAGTATTTGCTCTACTATATTTGTGAGCAATTGATCATCTGTATGAGCTAATAACCATGTAGAAACATCCTGCATGGCAACATACAGCATGCCAAATATGTGTTGCCAAATATCAAAGCTCTAATAGATAACTTCCCATCTTAAACTGTCTGCTGTTGAAAAGGCATCATAAAAGTTGCAAAATTTTATGTAACAGGTAGTGAGATTTATTACATCCTAGGGTCCAGTTTTGTACCATCACTTATAAATGTTGAAAATCACGGTAGCACATAATCAGAACAGAATGCTTCGCTCGTACTTCTAATAGCTTTTGATATTTATTTTTCCCAGTTTAAATCTTGACATAAGTAGAGTTAGATCTCAACACCAGCTCCCTAAAAATATTAGGATATCATCTCTTTCTTGTAATAAGACAATGAAATATTAATTCCCTTCTTAGTCCTGTAGACCTAATACAACCACAAGACAGTGAGATTGGTGTTTAATGCCATGTCTACAAAAAGCTGAACTTAGCTGACCATTTTGCTGAAAAAGCCTTTATTATTCAGAGAAGATATGAGAACAGCAGCTTGAATGGTTAGAATTGAGACAGCAGAAG
>NW_010308621.1:0-14038 GCF_000700745.2 Antrostomus carolinensis
GGAAGGGGCCGGGACGGGGCTGGCGTGGGGACCGCAGGGCCCTGTGCCCATCGCTGCTGCGGGACCTCCCGCCACCTCCTCCCTCCCCTTCACCACTTAAAAAGCGGTTCCTGAAACACAGCACTGACTAGGAGTGTGGTTTTTTAATTGTTATTAAAAAAAAAAAGCATAAAGAATAAAATGTAACATTGAAGTAAAGTCTGTCCGTGATCAAGGAGCAGCACATGGATGTCCTGACGCTGTGTTTATGTCACTTGGGGTTTGCAAGTGACAGCAGTTGAGCGTAAAGGATCAGGTCAGACGTTCACCAGTCACTGCCCAGGGTCTGGTGATCTGTTACATTGCTTCCCCAGTCCTAACAAACTATAACTCAGCTTTAAAATACTCATGAAAAGCTAAAGTCAACAGTTATACATTTCAGTATTTTTTTTTTTTAAATGAAGGGGTTTTTTCTGCTTAAAAACTTATAAATGCCCCATGAAGAGCTGTAATTGCTTCCAGGATTTGGATGCACAGCTCTCCATGAGCATTATTTAAAATGCAGAGGGATATCTCATATCCACAAACACAGCATCACCTTGTTACCTAACCAGGGACAGGATTAGAACTGCAGCCACCGTCACCGTCCCCATCCCCGGGATGCTCAAGGTGAGGGCTGGAGGCAGCAGCATTGCTCCGCAGCAGGCAGTGTACCAGCTGCCCTCCCCAGCACTCTGCTCCCTTGGCTTGCAAAGCTTCAGGGACACGAGCAGATGTGTTGCAGTTGGAAGCTACAGCAATAATAGTGTTGCAGTCGCACTGCCTTTCACCCAGAACTCCAGCGAAAATGCTCACTATTACTCATCTGGCTTTACAGATGAGGAAACTAAACCAAAGAGATTAAATGACTTACCAAAATCTCCAGCAAGTCATGGCCAGGAGACAAATACAGCTCAGAGACCCCACTCTCATCCTCCACTCTAATTGAGTTAAAACTCTGCTCTGGTTCTCCCACTCATGCTCCTTGTGCACGCACCAGAAATACACAGTGCAGAGAATTTTGCTTCCAGGTACAGCTCGTGGCTGCGGGTGCTGATCTATAAATCCCTGTTCTTTACAGCTCAAGTTCTAGCGAGGTATCTCCTTCCCCAGGGACCACCGTGCTGGGAGCGAGCAAGTGAATCACTGTTTCTTATGTTGTATAGCTGGAGGCAGGGTGATCTCAGCAGAGGGATTTTCTTTCTCCACAGGACTCAGCCCTGCCAGCCCCAGCAGCAGGGCTCAGACACTCTCGCAGTTGGTGTGGTGGCATCATTTGCCTTTAAGGATGCTGAACATGGGTGGTTGAGCAACTTGTTTTCTCCAAATACAAATATTACCATGAAATCTGTGAACTCCATATCAAAAAAACATGAGGCTGTATCTGGAAAACACACAGAGACAAAATATCAGCAGTAACTTCTGTTTTAAAAGCTGTAAAGTCAGTAAAAAAAAAAAAAAGTCATTTCTGTGGACAGAAACTGCACTGAATTCCTTTAAGGGGCTCAGTATATGTGGAAGTACATGAGCATTCTGCAAGGCTTGACCCAATGTTTCCTTTAAAATTAAAGGTTTCTTAAACATTGAACCCAAATAGCAAAGCATCTGCAGCTTTTCCCACTCAGCACTACTGACTGAAGAATTTTCTTGTATCCAATGAATCAAACACTTATCTATTCCATGGGTTGAGGACCATCTTCGAAGTTTCAAAACAATAAGGGTTCAGGCACACTCAGCAAGACAAAGCACCTATTTGGTGTCTGGTCTGGGAAGGTTGCCTTTTTTTTTTCCCCAGTTTTCTGCAGGTTTGGGTGGAAGCTGATAACATTTACTGCTGAGTCAGACTTTGCAAGTACATGAAATTAGATCTGGGTGAACGTGAACCTGGTTGTGAAATGGTTAGAAGAGAAGGAGAAAGGGGTCCAAGTTCAGCTGCAACCAGAGGGACTTTTCCTACTGAGTTGAACAGGGAATAAATCCGGGTCTTCATTTCTCACAGCCCCACATGCTGCCCTTTTCCATTGGCAGGAGGGATTCATCCCTACGGACAGGCTGCCGGTACTGGAGCTCCTTCCACTGCTCTGTGCTGCACCTTATCTCTTGTGCTATGAGCACTTACTCGTCAGCAAGTTCAGTCTGTCAACAGGGTGTTAAATCCTGTGTCCACACCTCATCTCTCCCTCACCACATTCTCCAAGTTATAACAAATCCTGTTATTTCAGAGACATCTACACTATTACTGACGTCATTAACTCAGACCTGCTTGAAGTGGGTAAAACCTGCTGACTCCCCTGAACAGTGGATTTCTGCTCCACACCACCTCAGCAACAACACAAGGTTATAAGGCAAAGACAACCAAACCTCTACATCCTGTCACACACAGGATACAACCAGTTATCCAGTGGCCCTTAACATTGCACTTTCATAAATCAATATTGTCATTTATCACAATCGTTCTATTTTTATAAAACATGAGTTGCTACAAGAATATCTTTTCTGAACTCTCCAATCTAAATCCATCGATATTGTTAAATTCCACCAGCATTTCACTCCCCTTCCCCTGCTATGTGGCAGCAGTGAAGGGCTGAAGGGAAAACACTGTTCTCCCCAGCACCTGCAGCAGGATTGTGGTTCTGTGCCTGGTTTTGCAGCTGAGTTGCAGGGGTTGTACTGAGACTTACACAGAAAATTGAAAATGAATCATAATCCCTCAGGACTTTTTAATTCCAAAATAACAATTGCCCATTTGGATAAATTATCACAAGTTCAGCTGATTTAAATATCTAGCTAATGCCTATTTGCTGATTTAATGAAACCCAGAAACAATTTGCAATCACATAATGAGCTTGGATTCCTGGCTGGCAGAATCACAGGACTAGAGAGCAGAAGTCAGCTCGGTAACAGACATCAACAGCGCATTTAAATGAAAGTGTATTTGACACTGTACAGGCTAATAACACATTATTATTGCTCCAGTCATTAAACGTAAAGGTGCTGACTGAATTATGATCGAGTCCTGATTGTCTGAAATTAAACCACACAAAAAAGGAACTGGTCGTCTCTAAATTACAATAATATGTTGTTTTTAAGCTATAGTCATGGAAGAATCAGGGAAAAATGCTCATTACAAAGAGCTCAACATGAGCTTCTGAGTGCAAACATAATATTTTCTTTACGGCTGAGATTGCAGTGTATCATTAGGAATAATGACTTAATTATTAACTGTGCATACCCACATCACTGACACTGTGCTAACAGCAAATCCTTTGGCTGATAAGGTGGCTGCAGGGGTCACTGGGCACGCGTGTCACCTCGCTGCCAGCCCTGCAGCACCCTGATGCAGTGCTCTGGAGGGTGCAGCGTCCTTCCCAGGGGTCAGGCCGTGATGGATCATTTAACACACACCAACATCTGACAAGTCCTGCGGAGGCAGGTGAGCTCCAAAGCCACAAGCCTCTTACCAGAGTGACCAGACTCCTCTGCTGAAGACACCATCCCTCCTCAGACTGCAGCAGACCTATTTTTTTTTCCATGCTCACTGTCTGCCTGGGTGAAGCTGCTGGATAATTAGGCAGATGAGCTGGGAGGTGTGGAAGCTGGAGAGGGACAGCCAGCCCCAAGACAGTGCTCCACAAGCAGGTTTCCAAAGGGAAACCCTGGGCTGGCTTTTCCATGAGCTACAACCCTGGGCAGCAGCGCTGCTGTCGTTCTCTCCTGACTCACCAGTATCATTAAAGTTGCCTGAAAATACAGGAAAGGCTGAACCCCAACTGGGACCTGCAAACACTAAAGTACTCTCCAGGTTTGAGCCTTAAAGTTGATGTCCCCACCTGGGAGTATGGGGACAGCAGAAAGGATGAGGAGGCAGAAACAGGGCTCCCTTTGTCAAAAGTACCAGTGAGAAAGGGCTTTCCTTCTTGATGACTTTTACTGGTCTATCCAAAATGGACCTAGGATGAAGGCTTCTTGTGCAGCTTCCCAAACATTATCCTACCGTGCAAGCTTACCAGAAAATCCTGGTGTCAGGCTGGTGGCTGCTCTTTGTGATCCTGCAGAGTTAGGAGGAAGGCAGAGACTGATATGGGTTTCTGGTTCAAGGGTTTTATAAAGAAGCATCATAGGAGACTGTGAAACTCTCTAGGGAAGGAAGCACACCTCACACCTCCCGCTGCTCAGGTATGGCAGGGAACAGCTCATTACCATACACAGGGTTTCCCATTTTTTAGTCTAATAGCAACATAATGGGCTGCTTTTACTCTTTGCTTTCTGTGAGCAAGAATTTACTTGTCCAAAACTGTAGCAGCCTGGCATTTACTACCAGAGGAGACTGTTGGCAAGGAAATGACCCTGGGAGAGCTAAAACAGGAGCTGAGACATTAGCCTGGGTGCCACTTTCTTGTCTTTAGTCACAGGTGTTGGTAGTGGAGCTGTATTTCAGTCACTCTTCCAAGCATTCTGCTATCCATGCATCTCCCCGCTATACAGCCAGTCTATTCATGGCAGAGAGCTGCTACTAAGCAGTTTGTTACATCTTGTTTTTGGATGGGAGAGGTGATTTTTGCCTTTCAGAAGCTGAGACACACAATGGGAGATGGTCCCAGCTTGGGGTGGGATCTAACCCAGCAGCAGCTCATACCTACATGAATAACAAGTGTTATTCTTTCAGCTGACAGACTCCACTCACTGCTGCAACCACGTATTTTCTGCTGTTACCCAACTTCTTCCTGTACAGCACGTTGGAGCCCAGCACTCACTCACCCCACACGACTGGGTGGTGCCTTGCTGTGTCACCCAGGTACCAAACTCATCCTCCACAAGCAGCTGCCAGCTGGTTTCTCCTGTTTCTAGGACAGACACAGCTTCCATTTTGCTACTTCCATATGGTAAGATTCAGGCAGTATAGGGAAGGGGCAGGAAATACAGGGAAAAAAAATGAAATTAAATGTTAAGGTTTTAAGTACTAGAGGAAGTCAGAGCCAATCCTTTGTAGGTATGCTGGTAACCACACACAGTGAAGCAAACATTGCCTTGAGATTAAGTGTTATATAGATATTGAAATGTTAGAAAGTCTAATGCAACAAGTGCTCCCATGTTTCCTTTCATGTGTTTCAAACACTTGTTTTGTCTGAGCACGGTCACACAATGACTGTAGTATAGCCAGGGGATAATTTTTAATTAGCAGGTAAAAATAGCAACCCAGCTACTTGTCTATGAGCTGCTGGAAACCCCATGAGATCAATAAGGTTTCTTCATTACCTGTTCCTGATTTCTCCCAGTTGATAGCTGGTCCCTCCCAGGGTCGGTCCTGGTGATTACCAGCATTGAGGGATCAGACACAGCAGGAACCCCAACTCTTCAGACAGCCCTTCTTCCACCCTCACCCATACCAGTTACCCCAGCCCAGCAGCCAGGGCAGGCTCAGGGCTGCAGGACAGGCTTTATAAAGACACCAGTGAGTTAATAATGAACTCACCTGTACCTGGATAAGAGATGTGTGTTTCCAATTAGTGCTGCTCTGCTGTCCTAAGTGGACCTAATCATCCCATGGCCTTGGAGACCCTCTGGCACACTCCAGCCATCTCTTACTCCTTCTGCTTTTAGGTATTAGCAGGAGCTTGTCTTAAAACAGCTGTTTCAGGAGAGGCTGTTTCTCAGCTCTTTTTGTTAGTTGCTCCACTATAATTATGATTACAGTAACACTCAGCGTCATGATCACACTCTTCATTTTCTGATTGCTTCCTGAACACAAGCTGGTAACACTGGCTTTGTGCTTCTTGCTCAGGAAAGAGTTGGTATTTTCCTACAGAAAGGCCATTACTTCATGTTAACAGTAAAGCAAACTCTGAATAAGAGGGAGCACAAGGCACCTGTGTCTCCTCACAGCCTGTGCTGAAGAGAAAATGTTCCACTCAAGGACAGTTGTCCTTGGTCCTTTTGGGCAGGAGCAGCGTGTCACACTCACCATCCACCCCGCCACGCAGCCCTGAATTCCTCTCTGAAATCAGCTGTTGCCTCCTCACCGGATCATGAGTAATTTCCACTCCAGTTATGACTCAGTTCACTGGAAACTTTGCCTGGGTAAGGACTGGATGTCTCCTTCGTGGTTCTCCAACCAGAGCCCGTGGGCTGGCAGATGGGTGCTGCCGCCGGCTCGCCGGGGCTGGCAGAGTCACCCTGTGCTGCAGCAACACACGCTCCTCTGCCTTTCTGCAGCTAAAGATCACTGAGAGCAGTGAACTCCCCAAGAGAGGAGCCGTGGTGTCTGTGGGTAGTGAGCAGCATGCCCATCGCCAGTGCAAAAAAAAGCCCAATTACATCCTAGAAACGTTTGGGTGCTTTGGCTCTCAACACTTTCCTCTGTTGTCCTTTGAAAAGAAAGTGTTTGTATAAATAACAGCAGATGCATTCTAAAATAGCTCATCTCCCAGCCAGTGTTTAGCAACAGAAATGAGCAAAGAGAAAACAGTTGCATATGATGTGAGAAGCACGACAGATGGGTCTGCACGGTGGAGCAGACCAGCCCGTGCTGGCTGCCGGTGCGAGCGGCCGCGGTCGCTGCCCGGACAGATTGCAGCTTGCAGCCCCCGCGGCTGCAGTGGCTCCCGCCTGGGGCTCAGCACCAGCACAAACCTCCTCATGGTGCTGCAGATGTTCTGCTGCCGGTTTGAGCATCGATGAGAGCGTGGAGGTGCTGGCTGGGCACAGCGAGCTGCCGTGCAGAGGCGTGTGGAGCCCAGCAAGAGCACGCTGAGCCCCTTGGCTGTGGCTCTGCCCCAGGTGCTGCTGGCCCCGGGGTGGCTTTGGGGACAGGGGCTGCAGGGACCCCTTCATCCTGTCGTGTGGTAAGTGCTGTGTCCCCCACGCCAAGTGCTCCGTGCAGAGCCCAGGGGTGCAGCTGCAACCTTCCCCACTGGTCACCTGTGCTTGGGTTTGCAAAACTAATAGCTCAGCCCAGAAGATGGGAAATGGAGCATTTCCTAAAATCAGGGGTTTATATTAATTTCCATATCACAAGGAAATGTGTGATGACTCTCAGCTCCCGCTGAAGCAGGACCCTGTTAATGGCCATCTCTGAGAAGAGAAGCTTTACCTCAGGACAGGCTTATGGCTGGCACTGCTTTGTGACTGCATGAAACAGTGGCTCCTCACCCTGTAGTAACACATAAAATCTTCAAAATCTTTTCCTTCAACTCACGAGCCTTCAAAACAAACGCAGCCATTTGTTCTCACACACAGAGCTTTGCTTTTCTCCCCTATTTGCCACCAAAACCTCTTGCTTTCCAAAGGTGTGTCCACTTGGACCTGACAAGCTCTTGTACGTGAACGTGATGATGGTGTAGGTGTAGGACTGACAGTGGTGAAGATTAAGGTCTCATGGACTAAATTGTAGTGGCATTTATGCCAGGTATTGGGAAAAAAGCCGAACCCACTGACCCCACAGCACACAGCCCAGCAGAGACCCGAGCAGTGTGGGGCAAAGCTGGGGTTTGGGTCACCAAGTTTCCTGGCTTCCCACTGAAATGGACGGGTGGACATTGGTCTGAGCCCCCCTCCAGCAGTGCCAGCGAGGAGCAAGTCACTGATGTTGTACCCACATGGTGGGGAGGGCTGGAATGAAGCTGTGCTCCCAGGGCTGCTTTCTCAAGGAAGAAGCACGCTGGGGATGAGGGTATTTATCTGCCAGGAGATCTCACATTTACTCACAACAGCCAGGAAGTCTCCCAAGAACTGCTGTCCCGTTTGGCACACCAGAACGTGTACCCAGCTCGTGGGCTGACTGGGGCCACTTCTTAGAGTCACCTCAATAACAGAAAGCTCCACTTGTCTTTCCAGAGTTACAGAAACCGCAGAGATATCAGCCCATTTCATCGCTTGTTTTACTGCCTGCGCCGCATGTTGTGGTGAGGTGCCGCATACCAGACTGACGGGTTCTCACTGATGGCTCCTGTCACCACCCCGCCTCGCTGCTGGGGCATGAACCCGGGAGGGAGCCAGGGCTCCCAAACCACTCCTCCCTCATCCCCTCTGTGCCCTCCATCCCTCGGCCGTGAGCGGTGAGGTGGCTCATCACGGGCTCCAGCCCCTGCCTGGCTGGCTGGGAAGCAGGGGTTCCCTCCGTGCAGATCCCTCCGTGCGTCCCTGTCACTCCAAATGGGATCTTCCCATCACGTCGCTTCAACTGCTTCGATGCCAGAGGGACAGCAGCAGCTCTCTGGTGCTCGCTCTTCTGGGGCTTGGTCACTTCTGCTGCTTCACCAGGACTCTTCCCAGCTGGCTCATATCCCAGCAGCTCACACAAAGGGTTTTTCCATTGAGGTTTGGTGCAGAAAGAGAATGACTAATATCTTGCAATTGCTAAGAAGAGTCCTTGGTGTGGTTCTTTGAGTGTCACGGCATCTCCTCTGCACACGGTGACTTGTGCTGTGACCTGCAAATCCCTACGGAGCAAACCTCTGTGCTGCCTGCACACCACCGTCACCCTCTCAAATCTGTGGTGCTTTTAGCTGAGCGCTGCTGGTGACAAGGACACCGGTTCTGGAGAACAGGCAGGTTTGCCTGGAGCCTCTGATTTGGAGCTGTTGCTCCTTCAAACCCAGCCAATACTCCCCCAGCACTGGGGACACAGCCTGTGGTCCCCACCCCACAGCCTCTGTGCCAGCGAGGAGGAGGAGGAGGAGAGGAGCTTCTCACTTGCCTGGCCACGGGCAAGCCCAAAGCAGGTAGAGCTGCTTCAGAGAGCCAGCACACAGGGATGGAGAGGGTCCAGTGCTCCTTCCCAAAGGCAGCATGGTGGGATGGTGATGCAGAGCCGCGTGCTGCCAGCCGGGCTGGGAGGGATGTTTTTCTTGGGCTGTGAGTGAGCAAGCAGTGCCAGCAGCAAACTTCATGACCCCGAAGCAAGGCGAGTGCCGCTCCCTCAGACTCATCTCTCCCACGTCTTGCAGAGTAGTGGCTGGGCCCTCCCAATGGCTTCGAGCTGAGCTCCTGTGCCATCCCACCTGGGTGGCATGGAGGGGCAGCAGTTGCCCTCCAGCCCCCCATCCTGAGCAGAGGGGCTGAGGTGGGCTTTGCTTCTAGACCCCAGTTTCATTTCCTCCCAGCCATGCCCACGGCTGCTTGCCTGGTGCTGACTGATCCACCTTGTTCAGTGTTGCTTGTGGCTGGTGCTGTTTTTTCCTCCCCAGTGGGCAGGGATCGGGAGCTGGCTGGGGGTCTGCGAGGGGCACTGGGTCCTGGTCCACACCAGGTGTGAGAACATGGGAGAGAGGAGCCAACAGACTTCCATTGGCCCTGCTCCCAGCCATGCCCATGGCTGCTTGCCTGGTGCTGACTGATCCACCTTGTTCAGTGTTGCTTGTGGCTGGTGCTGTTTTTTCCTCCCCAGTGGGCAGGGATCGGGAGCTGGCTGGGGGTCTGCGAGGGGCACTGGGTCCTGGTCCACACCAGGTGTGAGAACATGGGAGAGAGGAGCCAACAGACTTCCATTGGCCCTGAAAATCTTCTCTTAGGTTGAGACTGGAGAAGACTAGAATTGCTCTAAGGGGTGTTAAAAATGAGCTAATTGCAGCTCTGAAGTACCCACCAGGGAAAATGGCACCGTGTGGTTTTGGACATCAGAGCATCACACAGCAACTGGGAGCTGCAGCCAGAAGAACTCCCAGCAAAAGCGAGATGCAACCCTTGGCAGGGTGAGCAAGCAGCTCTCGGGTGATGCTGGTGAGAGCTGTGGCTTCTCCACCCTTTAAAACACAAACCCAGACTGACCCAATACCCCAAAACACACCACAGAGCAACGGGCTGGACCCAGGGGTGCCGGGCAGGGCAGCCAGCTCCGAGGCCTTACAGAGCTGGGACTGGAGCGGGTACATTTGCAACAGAGAGCCCTGAATGACTCTCTGAGGGATGGCAAAGAGCCTTTCAGGCTGCAGCTCAGAGTGGCCATAAATCGCCCATTTGTCAGTGGCTTTGCTATTCGAGAGCCAATTACGCTGTTTGCTTTGGGTATCCGAGGAACCTGAAATGCTGGGATTTACCCTCGCCCGGCGTTGTCTGCCCGGACCCGTGGCCGTGCGCTCGTCAGGCCGGTAGTAACGGGGCTGCCCTGAAGATCCTTCCTGCCTTGATGACAGCAGAGCACGGCACGAGGCCACGCTGGTGCCAGGCAGGCAAAGGGGGACAGGATTTCCTCCACAAATTAAACTTGCACGAGATAAGGAAATCAAACACTCGCCTGCATGCAGCAAACAGCTTCATCAAGGGGCAGCTTAGTGATGGGTCTGTCTGCTCCGGGCACAGATCTTCTCCTCGCTCTGCCTGGCAGCCAAGCACTGAGTTTTGGGGACAAGGACGGGCTCGAAGTGCAGCAGCCATCCCTCCTGGAGACAATATGAGCTCACAGCTGGGGCCATGCAGGCCCCACACTGCCTGGACTCCATCCTGCCACCTAATAACAGTGGTTTTATATACATATATACATATATACATATATAAATCTTTTTGTCTAGCTATATGTGTGTGCAACCCAGCTCCAGCTCAGGTGTCCTCCTCGTGCCTGGCTTGCACAGGTCCCACTCCTGCTGCCATGGTCCCCAGCAGCTCATGGGCTCTCCCCGCTCTGTCCCTGCACAGAAACCTCCAGCGAGCGCGATCTGCATTTCCCATTTGCCAAATGAGCAAAGCCCAGGTCAGCAGTTTCATCCCCCAGCCCCAGGTGTTTGAAGCAGAATGGAAACAGTGAGGAGCTGAGGAGATGGAAACCCTAATGCTTTATCTCACCGTGCTTCCAGCCATGCACTTCCCATATTTCTTCTTCAGCAAAACACGTAAGGGTTGTGCCATCCAATCTCCCATAAATGGAGCCATCCCATCACCTCGCAGCTCCTGCTGGGGCTCTGAGGTGCTGTAAAGCTGCACGAAATAGGTACTAAATCTTGTTCTCAGGCCAGTAACAAATGTTACGTTGTTATTTAGCCATCAATATGCCCAGTTTAAAGTCCCTTCCACTGCAGAGTAAGTGCATTGCGATTCCTCCAGCACTAACCCATCTTACTCCAAGATACTCCAGATACATCACTATGAGACTCCAAAACTGTATTGGGGCAAGTGTTTAAGAGCAATTTATTTCCCTAAAAATCAGGGCAGCAATCTTGGCAGTGAGGCTGATTAGAAAAGCTGTTTTCTTCTACCATGAGAGATCTGTGTGTGTTTTGCTGCAAATAGACAGTAAAGAAAAATAAATCCTTTTTTCTTTTTTTTTTTTTCCCTAAGAAACTAAGTAACTTCTCTGAGTTAATTGTAGAACAAAAGAGGCCTCGATTTGTGCCATACAACATGGAAAGGGCTGGATCCAAATATACATGAATTAAAAATAAAAAGGTATAAACAACACTTCCTTCCCTGCTAAACCTGGACCCTGACAGCCTCCTGAGCCCGCCTGCTTCCCCTCATCTTCCTGTTTGCAGAGCCTGGTCCGGCGCAAAGCCGAGCTCCTGGGGAAGCTCCAGGCACTCTGTACCCTCTCAGGACCAGTTCCCTGGGAAATGGTTTGTTTTCAGTAGCATCTCTGATCTCCCAACCCCTTCACAACGGGCTGTGGGGGTTCATATGTTCATTTCCATGCGAATGACTGTTCCTGGGGGGGAAAAAACCTCTGCTTCCACCTCTGCAGGGATTACTGCAGGACCAAATCCCTCTGTTCGTTACACCCCTGCAAATCTGGAGTAAATCCTTTTAAGCCATTGGGGCCACTCTGGGTTTACCCTGACATAAATGGCCACGCTATAAATAAGGCCTTGGTTTGATTAGAGAATTAAAGGCAGGAAAAAAGCACTTCAAAGATATCCAGGGGAAATATAAGCTCTGCCTCCCCTCCAAGTGGTTATGCTGACAATGATGAATTAGTCCGTGAACGCCAGTCAGAGTGAGTCACATTTCATAAATCAATTACACTGAGATATTCTCCATCCCGGAGCACTCACCCATGGCAGGAGGTGTCCACAAGGAAGATGAAGGATGGAGCCAGGCACACCTGGAGTCCACAGCCTTTGCCCTTGTTGCAACCAAATTCCTACTGGTCCTGACCCAAGAATTCCCAGTTCCTAAGGTGGGTGATGTCCTGCCTGGCAGGAGTGGACTCAGGTAAGGGGAACAGCTGGGGCAACAGAGGAGATGGAGACGGCCAAGAAAGGGGTACTGGGACTTGATTAGACCCCCAGCTGCTTATTGCTGCTCCTTGGGGACTTCAGCAGCACCCAGACCCACGTGCCACACAGCTCAGAGGAGGGACAGTGGCACGAGACCCCCAGAAGCTTCAGCCCGAGCTCTGCTTGCTTCTGACACTGCTGCTGCTGGACCCACGTTTGCAATGAGCCCCCCAATGCTCACAAAGGTCTTTCCTTGGGCAGAAACCAGGCCTCACCAGCTTTATTGCTATAATAGTAATAAAGGTTGGATGAGGCTTCCAGGTTGGATGAGGCTTTGAGCAACCTGGTCTAGTGGAAGGTGTCCCTGCTGATGGCAGGGGGGTTGGGACTGGATGAGCTTTAAGGTCCTTTCCAACCCAAACCAGTCTGAGATTCTATGAATAATAAAAATAACATTCTGCATATGATGAGCATCTGTCATCTTGTGTTCTGCTCTGCAGCCACCCGGGATGAAGGTGACTGTCCCCATCCAGCCCAAGGGCGGAAGGGAGGGGGAACTCCGGTCAAGTACAGGGAGAGTTTGGAGAGGCTGAAAATCATTGTCTAACTTGAAAGGTAGCCAAGGCAAAGGAGCCAGCAATGCTATTCAGAACGTGTTAATGGGCTTTTAAATGACAACAAATGGCCAGGCCTTCAGCTTCATGTTGGATCGAAGAGCTGCATCTTTAATCATTTGTCTAGGTTTTGGATTTTCACTCAGGAAGAAGGAAGGCAGGCATGTACTGTGAGAGTGAGCAAACGCTTTCAGACCTCTGTTTAAATACCACGAATGCAGCTTGTTTCCCTGCAGCTAAAGTCCAAATCACAACCTCATTTTGAGCACCTGTATTTATTGAGCTTCATGTTAGAGCCACAAGTTTCAGGCAGGGTCTGTTCAGCCCTTGTTGGAGACAGACACAGAGATGCTGCTAAATGGAGATTCCACCCCATGTCCTCAGCCCTGCCCTGGGAAGGGCAATGACTTTGGCAAGTGCCATCCACACCAGGCAGTTTGGCTGCTCCAGGGGCTGCTCCCTGGCAGAGGAACGGCACTTTCCTCCCTCTCTCTTTTCAGAGAAAGAGGCTACTGTAAATTGCAATATTTAGCTGCAGCTAAATAATTTGCTGGTGGTCAAAACTAAGAGCTGGGAAGAGAGCTCAGGCCCTTGACTCTGGCATTTCGCCCTCTTCTGCCTCCCCCAGCCTTGCCATACTTAGATGCAAAATTATCAGCAGTTTATAAAACGTCAAAACAGTTTCTCTCATGTCAGCCAGACAATTTGTGTAAATAGTGCCTCTTCAAAGAATCCCCTGCCAGCCCAAACCTCCCTTTCATCTCCCTGTGATTTATTTTATGTTATTTTTATGGGATTTTAAAACAATCTCTAATGAAGAGCGAGGATGGAAAGTTCTGTGCTGCACGAAACTGTCCTGGGTGGTGGTGGGTCCTGAGCTCCAGCGGGATCCTGCTGTGGCCTGAATACAGCCCCAAAGAAAGGCTTTTACAAGGAAACAGGTAATTTCCTCTCACGTTACGTGGGAGGCGAATGCTCAAATCTGCTGTCACTTGCTGGGTGAATTCCCTGTGTCGCTGCACAACAAGATGGGGAAGCATCTCTGGGAATGAAATATTCCAAAAAGCTGCATTTCCCAAGAGTTGCAAAACCACTTGAAAGAACAGAAGAAACTCTCTCAGTCCTGTTTGTTCTGCAAAATAAACAGGCTATCACCTCGCCAGGTAGGCTCAGATGAACAGGGAGAAATTCCGATTGACAGGAGACCCAGGCACCCTACTCACCAAACCCAGGCACCCTACTCACCAAACCCAGGCACCCTGC
>NW_010308621.1:14127-14886 GCF_000700745.2 Antrostomus carolinensis
CCCCTGCCGCCCCAACCCCAGGCACCCTGCCTCGCCAAACCCAGGCACCCTTCCTTGCCAAACCCAGCCCAAACACCAACCCCCACAGCTGGAGGCTGGGGGTGACCCACCCAGGGGCAGATGTGCTGTGGCAACTCGATGATGTGTCCTCAGGTGCTGGGACAACGTCACGATGTGAACAGCAAAGGCAGCGCCGCACCTTTTGCCTGGCTCCTCGTCACGATGTGACGCGGTGGGACAAGGACCAGCCCACTGCTGTGTGATGTGTGGGGAAGGGAAGGGGTGACCAAGACCACAGAAGAGTTCTGGCTACTGCACAAATGGGGGTCAGCTCTTTGCAGTGCCCCCCAAATCCTTTTGACCCGTAACTGATGGACCAGTGAGAAAAACACAGTGTGATGCAGCTCACCCAGCCCCGGGTACCTGGAGAGAAAGGAGCAGCCTTGGGCAGGGAGAGCTGGAGAACCAGGGGAATCGCTGCTCCCACGGGCTAGGAAAGATCATCACTGTGTGGGTGAGGGGATTTGGCATCAAATGGTGTCCTGGGCCAGTTGCTCTGCCCAACTTCACCCACTCCACAGCCACGCCTGAAGAAAACCATAAAAAACTCCAACTACAATGCAATTAGAAACACACAAAAATATCGTGCATCCGAGCCCTGTCCCCACCTTCCTGCCCTGTTTGTACTTCAGGCTGTTCCAGGAACTGTTCCAGAGCTGCAGCAGCCGTGTCCCTGCTGTCTTCTGGGCAAACCCACTG
>NW_010308621.1:14987-17747 GCF_000700745.2 Antrostomus carolinensis
GAGGTTTAAAATCCAAAGCCACATAATCCAGCCCAGAAAAACCACACATGGAGCGTGGGTATCGCACGAGTTCTCACTGTTTTCCAGGTACTGGTGTCCCCTCTGGAGCAGCATCTCCCCACCCAGGGCAAGGGTCCGTGCCCACAGCAAGCAGCCTCCCGGGAAGGGATGCCATCCCCGTACATGGAGACAGCTGCTGCTGGGAAGATTTACTGTCCCCCTGGACTTAAAAGGAGAGAAGCTGTTCCCACAGCCCACTCAGGAGAGGGACAAACACCTCCCCTCAGAGCCCAGCTCACCCAGCACAGCCTGGGTCGTGTTTCCCACCATCAGTAGGTTGACTCCATGTGCTCATCCCCACCGCGCTGCCCTGGGAAGCGCCAGGAGTGATCCCGTTTGCTCCACTCCCACTTGCAGTGTCAAGCACTGGGGAGGAGGGATAGGTTGTCTCTGCAGGAGATGCCCAGGTCACCACACGTGTTCCTTGAGAAATCAGGCAAAGCCATTCCTAGAATTAAAATCGTGAGGGAACACCGGCGATGGGGGTTATCCCGGCGCTGCCGTGGTCCTCAGGGCATTAACGCTCTTTATTGCCCCGCTGCCACTGGCACCAGCATCTCTCACAGCCCCATCCACCAGCTCCAGCCACCACGGTGCTGCCCAAGCCCAGAGTCCCGCAGGCTCTCCAGCTTCACTGCTCTGCTTCCAGTGATGGTCAGGACTGGCCAAGGCTGAGACTGGGCACTGCTGCAGCGCAGGGAGCAGTCAGCAGCGGATACGCATTGGCACCCTTGTCTGGCTGTTCAAACCACTGCTGGTGAGTCATCCAGAGAAATCCCCCCAGTTCCAGCCCAGTTCAAGCTCAGGAAAAGGGATGTGGAAGGGAAGAGCTTTCCAGATCTGATTCTCCACTGACAATTTGCTTTTGACACTGGTTGAAATCATCTTTGGAACAAAATCTGGATTTTAAGGGCAGTGAACTTTGCCTCTCAGCAAAGCTGTGTGCACAGGGGGAGAGTTTTCTTCAGGTTTTCTCGTCTGTGGGAAACGCTGGCAGCGGATTTTTAACATCACTGTGCCCCATATCCAAGGGGGCAGGTGAAATGTGGCCCAAATGGGAAGTTTCAGAAGGAAACCAAGAGGACTCTGCTCCTGTCCAGCCCTTCCCAGCTCACACAGCACTCTGTCAAGACTAGATTGCCCCTCCTCTTTCCATGGATGGGGAAACTGAGGCACAGAGCAGTGACACGACATTGCTCACCGACACCAGGCTCCAGACTCTCATTCTGGCTCGTTATTCACCAGCCCACAATCACTCTCTGTTAAACCAGATGTGACCCTGTTTCACATTCACATCCTCTCTCCGCTTTGCTTTCACTTCCTTCCAAGGCTGGGAAGAGCCAGGACAGCACTCGCCACTCACCACCTCTTGGTTTATGAGCTTCTGCTTTTTTTTTCTCTTTAAGGGAGACATTAAAATTTAAAGTCCCATAAAAAACCCCTCCTCCACACCTCCAGGCACAAGAGCAGAAAGTAAGGAAAGAGGAGTGAGCGTGGTACGCTGATGCCTCAAAGTGACGAGGCCAGGCTGCGGACGGGGCTCAGCAGCACCCGGTGGGTGCAGGGTCCAGGGACCCCTGAGCCGGGTGCCGGGGCAGGGCTGCCTGCAAGGATGCTGCCTTCTTCTCCCCCCAAGTGTTTTACAGCCCCCCCAGCACAAAGGTGGCTGTGGCTGTTGTTGACTCACACGATAAGGTCATTGTTGTGGGATTTATATTTTTTTTTCTGCATCTGTGTGTCACTTAGAAATTTCTTTTGGTTTTTTTTCTAGAAAATCTGTTCTCCTCCCCTCCACCCCCAAATGTGAAAAGGGAATCTGTGCTCAAAGCCGCAGCTGAGACTGCAGATAGACCATTCCCTTCCTGATCCTTATCTCACCAGGATGTAGGAGGATCCTTGGGGAATAGCTGGAAGCTTTTCTCTGGAGCCATCCAAGAAACAGCACAAGCTGACTACAGCCTTTAAATGGCAAATCCATCAAGTGCTGGGGACCAGGATCCAAAATGCTGTTTAACCCCATGGAACTGTGACATCCCTGGACCCTGCCACACGGATCCACCCCAGTGCTGAGCCCACCCTGCCCAGGCTCCTCCTCGAGCCACCTTCTCTGCAGAGCTCCGTGGGCATCACTACATCAGCTAAATAACGTGAGCTAAAAATACACTTCCAACCCTCATCTAAACCAAAGCCTTTAACTGCCGAGTTCCTCCTGGGCTGTGAACACTCCGGGGTGGCCCTGGCTCCAGGAGCCCAGGCTGTGCCTGCACCCACAGGTACAGTTGGACTCGATGATCTCAAAGATCTTTCCCAACCAAATGATTCTCTGATTCTCACTCACAGTCCCCCCTGCTGCCAGGACTATCAGCCAGCACAAGCAGCCTGCTTCAAATCACAACTGCTTTTATGAAAATATATCACTGTACGTGGCTACAAAGGCACCCACATGCTGCAGCCACCCTGATGTGACTAGCAGAGGGACCACATACCATGGCAGGATGGATTTATACCTACACACAGGCACACAGGGAGTGCAGCCACCAGCAGATGTAAGCAGAGAAGCGTCAGCACCGAGGTGCAGAGCTCCACTGCCAGAGCACAGCCCTGTGTGGCAGCACAACATGTGCTGGTGGGACAGAAATGTGGTAGAAAAGCAAAGGCTGGAGCCCTTGGGCCAGGGTCTGGGGCTGGACGCCTGTGGGT
>NW_010308621.1:17826-20349 GCF_000700745.2 Antrostomus carolinensis
TTAATCACTTCTCAAGCCATAAAAACCTCCAGCTCAGTGTTTCCTGATGCAGGGGCTGAAGGAGGCTGATGGGAGAGGAGCTGGGGGCCCACAGCAGGAGGATGTGGAGCTGGTTGGAGGGATGCAGCCCCCCCAGACCCCCGGGGTGTCCCTGGGCTGGGGATGAAGCTGCGTTGGAGAGGGGTAGAGGCAGCGGAAGGGCACAGGCTGGTCCTGCTGTGGTGACAGAGGAGTCACAGCAGCCCGAGAACCTGGCTCTTTCATTTTTAGGGCAGGAAACAGATGCTGCCTGGAGGAGGAAGCATCTGAGAACATAAGCGCACCTTGTGCCTTCCGCGGCAGGAACGCGATGGGAACAGGGGGTGCCGGGGGGAAACACCCCGATTTGGCCCCAGCTAGGGCAGGTGCAGCTCAGCTGTGCCCCCAGCATCGCCCTCGGCTGCACCCATGGGGACTTTGGGGGTCCCAAAGGGATTTTTCTTTTGGGTCTTTTATCTCTGCAATGGGAGCACAGCTCAGCTGTGTACCCCTGGGGAAGGCGACGGTCCCCTCCTCCCGCAGCAACGGCTGCAGCAGCCCCTTGTGCCATCCGAGGGCTGGGAAACGAGGTGATGAAGCATTTCTCACCTCACAGCCCAGGGAACTTGGGCTCAGTGTACCACGCAGGCTGGGTAGGAAGGAACACCCCCTCCCTCTGCTCAACGACAGGTTCCAGTCCCAGGTCACACACCTACGCGGGCACACGGACACGGGTTTACTGAAGACGGCTGAACTCATCTCCAGTCCACAGCTGCTAGAAAGGACAGACAAAAAGAAACCCAACAGCCCGTGCCCTGGTAGGAGCAGCAGCATTATGGGCATCTTTTAGACAGTGTCCCCAGGGGAAACCATCTGCCTCCTAAGAGAAACCTTTGGGAAGATCTAATGCTATTAAGCGTCATGGGCTGGTGCAAACAAACCCTTGCACAAAGGCTGCTGGTTTTCCTTCCGTCCCAAAGCACCTCTCCACCAGTGGGTGCTGCTGCCCTGTTGAGCCAGGTCAGAGCATTTTGGGACTATGAAGCACTTTGCTGGCTTCTGAGCCCCAGCTCCTCTTGAGTGCATTTTGCTGTGCTGCTCTTTGTGTAGCCAGAAATCTGGCAGCCTGGGTCTGGCTTCTTGTTAGATCCCGTAGTACCTCAGCATTTAGAGAGACGTTTGTTCTGTGGCAACATGCCAGAGCATTTCTTTGTAGCTCCACCAATTTCAGAAACAGTTTCCTTAAATAGAGCTGAAAAGACAAAGCAAATACTCTTAAAGGAAGAGCTGTTAGCAGGGGCAGAAGCTGTGCCAAAGGCTAATGCCAGCTCTCCTGTCAACCTGTGAGAGCCAGCCGCGTTCCTGGGCTGCAGGCAGGAGCCTCGCACCATCAGTCGGAGCTTCTGCAGAGGCAGCTCCTGCCCCAGCTCATCCTGCAGCTGCAGAAACACTTGGGCCAGCCCAAGAGTGAGGGCTGAGCCTGGGGAAATGGGTACCCAGGGGGTGACAAGAGCCCACATCTCATCAGAGCACATGAATGCTTTTTATAACAGAGCAAAACACCCGTAAGCACGAGCGACGTTAACCTCCCCCCTGCACCCCGCGCTCCCTCCTCCAGCTGCCACTGTTCCAAACCTCTCCCACCTTTCACCTCAGAAATGCAAAGGAGTTTCTTTGGCTGGCAGTCAGCTAGAACAGACTCAGCGTTGCACTGCCCAGAGCTTAACTAGCTGAGCAGAGACATATACACACAACTGCTGACACCTGTGTTGGTGTCTGTGCCATTCCCACCCCGCTCCCCTTGCTCCCACACTGTTTCAGTTGCTGTGTCCAGCCCAGACAGACGGACACACGGGGCAGAGCTCAGATGCTGCTCATTTCCAGCTGCTCTGCTGTGTGCTCCGTGCTGGGAAGAACCGACTCCGACTTCTGGAGCAGGATGTAAGTCCTCAGAATGAAAGCGTATGTTTCTTTGAACTTCTCTATTTTGAAGGCATAGACGATGGGGTTCATGGCTGAGTTGGCGTGAGACAGCAGGATGCCCAGGTACGTCAGAGGCTGCGGGATGGCACAGGAGGGGCAGAAGTAGGAAACACAGTTCAGGATGCCCAGAGGCAGCCAAGACACTGCAAACAAGAAGAGGATGAGGGCCAGATACTTGGCCATTTTATATTCCTTTCCACAAACTCTTCCTCCTCCTGGAGGACTTGCTGAGCTTGGGCTGAATTTTATCCACATGATGCAGAAAATCTCAGCATAGAGGGCACACATGATGAGCAAGGGAAGGAGGATCCAGGCAAAGAAGCTGAAATACACCACATAATCCATTCTCATCACAGCCAGGTAGTGACACTCGATGTAGCTGGAGCTGCCTGTGTGCTTGTTCCACCCCAGCATGGGGACCAGCCCCACTAGCATGGACACGAGCCAGCAGAGCCCCAGAATCACACAAATCCTTTTCTTCGTGACGGCTGCCCTGTACCTGGGGGGGGGGGGGGGGGGGGG
>NW_010308621.1:20359-23796 GCF_000700745.2 Antrostomus carolinensis
TAGATGCAATTCTTCAGAAAAAAGAACCAATATTCAGGAACATGGGCTGTCCAGCATTCATTTCTGGTTGGCCTAATCCGAGTTAAGCACAGTTCTGTGCAGTTGGTCCTTAGCAGCTTCTGATATTTAAAATGTATTTTGAAACTACAAGGGAACCTCTAAACAATCCCTTTTAAATGAGAACCCATGGATGCAGAGTCAAACCCTTTCCTCAGAAAGACTGGTTCATTTTGACTCGCATCAGTAGAGCAGGATGGTTTCTCCCAGGGGAAATCCTAAAGATGCCCACCTCATCCTGACTTCGAGCATACACACATTCATGAGCAACCCTTCCCTGACTCTCTATAGCTTGAGATTTTCAGGTGTTGCTGAATTTCCAGGAGTGCCCAGACTGCTGGTGCTCCATTGCCTACACCTTGGGAAAATCCTGCCTTTGTGTGAGTTTCTCTGAGAACCAGCAATGCCCAGGAAGCCCCGTGATGCTGCAAATAAGGGAGAATAAAAGTATAAGGGAGGAGAGAAATGGGGAAAAAATTATGAGATGGGATCTTTGCCCAGACTTACCTGGTCAGCAGCTTCACTCGCAGGTACCTGTCGACTGCGATGGCCAGGAGAGACAGGATCGAGGCGTGAGAAAAGATCATCATCAGGCAGCACATGAACAGGCAGGAATAGAAATGGATGACGACTCCCAGGCTGACCATGACAGCCAGCGGCGTGACAAGGATCCCCACGGCGATGTCAGTGAGTGCCAGGGAAACCATGTAAAAGAAGGTGTTCTCCTGAAGAGCTGGGTTCAGCTTCACTGCCCAGATCACCAAGGCATTGCCCACCACTGCAGATATCCCAATAACAGACTCCATCATAATATAGATCACATCCAGGCTGCCTAGGGACATTTTGGATATCTGAGGCTGGTTACATCCACAATTAAGAAATGCTGCACTGAATTCTTTTCTTTTCCCCACCAAGAGCCAGGTCAGAAGCCAGCTCCTCCCTGATCTGCCTTAAATTAAGTCCCTCATTCAGAACTTTGCACACTTTCCAATCTGCATACACAACTCACTCTTTAAAGATGAGCAGAGCAAATTGTCCATGAAGATCCATTTATCAACTCTTCTACAACAAACCCCGTAACATCTTTCCTTCTGCCTCCTGGAGAGTTCAACACATTTACATACACTTTTGTAGAAGAGTCAACGTTATATAGCAGCAGCATCACGCTATGAACAAACCACAGGGGCTACCTGTTGGATGTGGTAATAATTTTGTGAGTCTGTTTTAGCCCCAAACACACGGTCTCCTCCCCAGCTGGGTGCTCTGTGCTGCCTCGCAGGGTGAATTAACCAATGCACAGCTACAGCACTGCGGCCAGATTGCTCCATCTCTCAGCTTCTCTAAAGCCTGCTCGGTCCATACTATGTGCAGTGTCAGTGAAGCATCAGAGAAAACAGGGCCAAGGGACCTCGAGTGATGTACTCCATCCCCCTGTCACAAAGAAGGGGTGAGGAGGGCAAATGTGAAGACACTCAGCTGGATTTTGGGGTGGGCAAAAGGCAAATGGAAGGAGAAACATTTGCTTTGGACTCAGTTAGACCAGCTGGGTCCACACAGGGCAGCAGAGGAGCGTGTGCGCTGTGGAAGCCCCGGTAACTCAGCTCTGCAGCTGCTCTCTCTGCAAGAGGCTTCTGGCCACAGCCACAGGAGTCGATGAGAGGAGGAGGAAGCTGGCAGCTGAGATCGAGAGAGCAGATGCACAGCGAGTGCAGGAAGTGGGGAAGGCTCTTACCCAAGCACGGCTGGCAACCAGGAGGACACAGACATTTCCTACGTCCACTCAAAACTGCAAAGTGCTGGCTGCCCGCTCCTTCCCAGGCACTTCTTGGAGAAGTAACTCATCCAGCTTCCAAAAGCCCAGCCTACGACCTTGGGAGGTCACAGGCCTCTTCTGGGATTTATCTCCTGCACCCACAGCTATCCTGTGTCAGATTTCATTAGCAAACCAGCCAAGTCCAGTTGGGCACTGGGACTGTCTATAGCTCATCATTTTCCCAGCAGTAATTCTACCAAAACACCCTCCAGTCAGGGAGCAAGAAGCACTTGTATCAATTTCAAGGAAGCAGAATTTGCCCAACTCTTGTGAGAGCAGAAAATAAAGAAGTGCCAATTATTTCTGGCTCTGTCATCTCCCAGGGCTGATTTCACTTCCCCACCCTGTTTTGCCAGAGAGTTGGGTGCAAGAGACGGAGGACTCAGTGTCCAGGAAACCAAATATTACCTGTGTTTAAGGCTTCGTGACACTGATGTGGCACTGTCCCCCTTATTGTTCACCTGCTATTTGCTCATTCCTGGAGAGCGTGCATTTCTAGTTCTCCAAAAGCCAGGTCACCCCACGACTCACAGGCTGACACGAGCTCACGTGTTCACACCTCTTCTCAGTTTCATCTGAAACGGGAGCAGCTCCTTCACTGGAGACCCGAGGCACCGCACACTGCTGGATCGTGGCTTTCACACCCTCTGCCCTCTGTTCCCCATCACTTCCCACACCTTCCCTCCGTTTCTCTGCTTTCTATAACCAAAGCACAGGAAAGTGTGCCGCTCTCAACATGACTCAGTTGCTCACCATAGTGATTTCTAGTGGAAGCAAGGGCTCTCGCTGAAAACATCACCTGAATTATGATATTGTTCTTGTCAGACTGAGAAAGGTCCAAGCAAAGAGTGTTTTTCAGCCACCTCAAGGCCTTAACTGAAAAGGTATACCCTGAATTAAATCAAATATTGGAATTTAATGAAAACATCCTTCTAACGTCCCCCCTGAACTGCCTCATTTCCTACAGTGACTGCAGAGTGATTATCTAGACTGATAAGTGGCAGCTTTGCGCAGCCAACTCTGGTTACAGTTCTCCTGCTTCTGAAACCGTAGCTTGGAAGAGGAAGCAGTTGAAGTGTTTGTTCATAGGTTGTTGGTAAGCAGGCTTGGGGAAGCTTTTCCATTTTTTCCTTCAAAACAGATTTCCAGAGTATTTTGCTGCTGCCAGGCTGCTGAAGGGATGCCATGAGTGTCAGGAGGAGCGTGCAGAGCGGGGAGTGTTTCCGGGATGCTGAGGTATTTTGGGCTCTGTTGAGAGGCAACAGCTGATTTGCTGCCCGAGTGCTGAGGATGTGAAATACTGGAAGAGGTTCGTACACTGAAGAGTCACTGGGACAAGTGAGTGCTGGATCTCGAGGACAAATCCCACAGGAGGTCATCGATGCCCATGCTCCCTTCTGCAGCTGAAACCAGGGTGGGAGCATCTCCAGCAACGCGCCATGCCAAACGACAGCCTGGTGCTGAGCAGCCTGGATGGGATTTACATCAGTACCGAGTGCTTGGTTGCTTTGTTTGCCACTTTGGGTAACATCCTGG
Source organism: Antrostomus carolinensis (assembly GCF_000700745.2). NCBI lineage: Eukaryota > Metazoa > Chordata > Aves > Caprimulgiformes > Caprimulgidae > Antrostomus > Antrostomus carolinensis. Next base: position 23,766 of record NW_010308621.1, read on the forward strand.
TCATCTGGGTGGTGAAGCTGAACTCGACCTT
>NW_010308621.1:23852-37680 GCF_000700745.2 Antrostomus carolinensis
GCGGTGGGGATCCTCGTCATGCCCCTGGCCATCGTGGTGAGTCTGGGCATCACCATCCACTTCTACACCTGCCTCTTTATGTGCTGCCTGATGGTGGTTTTCACCAACGCCTCCATCCTCTCCCTCCTGGCCATTGCAGTCGACAGGTACCTGCGAGTGAAGCTGCCGACCAGGTGAGCGCTGGACCATGACGGGTCCCCCTGCTCCTGCCAGCTCTGCCATGCTCAGCCTCTGCCCCACCACTGCCACCTCCCCTCTCCTCCTTGACTTGGCCCTTTTCTAACAAATCTTTGCTCTAAATGCATGCTTGCACACGGAGAAAACATCCCTGTCCGAAGCTCCACCTGAGATGAGCTACCTCTACCCACCCTCTGCAGTTCATGGTGCAGCATGGACAGACCCTGGGGGTGTCCGTGCTGGGCTGAGAGCTCAGGGTCATTGCTGACCAGAATTTGGCCACGGGATGATTCTGTGGTCAAACAGATAAACTCTTCAGCTGCTGCATTTTTTGTGCAGGATGCTGAGAGGACTATAGATTTCTCTGGGGTCTTCTAAATGAAATTCCTTTTAGTGTTTGCTGAAAATACAAAAGTAACAGACTTCTTAAGGGCTGGCTTAAGAAATCATTCACTTTTTATATTTGAATGGAAAAGTAAGCGAGCCAGAAATGCAAAGCACAACTTCAAGAGTGAAAAGTCATTTTTTTTTTTTTAGGGGGAAAGAACGTATAAAATTGAAGAGTGAAAGAACAGTTTGATCCTGCAAATGGCATAAACCAAATGTAAAGAGTAAGGACACCCAAGGAAGCTGAGAAATAAGATAGGATGCTAATGGGAGAAAAGCAATACCTAGGCAAGAGGGGCACTAAGATCATAATGAAACAAGAAACAAAATAGCTGAAAATATCCCATGATAAAGAGGGGAAGTTAAGCAGAGTCCATCTTACAGTGCTGCAAAGTAACTGTTACAAATGCAGAGTTAGAGTCTCAAAATAAGACTTGGTTCCCCCTGCCCCCAAAGGAGCTGATGCTGCATTTTGTGACAATGACCTTTAGGATTTGAATGTATGAGTTCTTAAAATCACCCTTAACTATTTTGAACACTCCTGTTTAACACAGCCTGGGTTTTCTTCCCCAACAGATACAAAATTATCACTACAGAGAGAAGAGTTTGGTGGGCGCTGGGTTTGTGCTGGTCCGTGTCCCTGCTGGTAGGATTAGTCCCCATGTTTGGGTGGAACAAGAGAGAACCAAGAACCTCTGACTTCCTCAGGTGTCGATTTATCTCTGTGATGAGGATGGATTACATGGTATATTTTGGCTTCTTCACATGGACCCTCGTCCCTCTGCTCATCATGTGTGCTCTGTACGTTGAAGTCTTCTACATCATCCGGACAAAGCTAAGTCAAGGTGCAACCAACGTGAGAGGGGCAGGAGGTTTTTATGGACAGGAGTTCAAGACGGCCAAATCTCTAGCACTTGTTCTCTTCCTGTTTGCCATCTCCTGGTTGCCTCTGTGCATTATAAACTGCATTTCCTATTTTTACCCCGAATGTCAGATCCCCCCGTCTCTGATGTACTTGGGAATCCTGTTATCCCACGCTAATTCTGCCATGAACCCCATTGTCTATGCTTGCAAGATAAAGAAGTTCAAAAGCACGTACCTGCTAATTTTAAGGACCTATATCCTGTGCAAAAAACCAAACCAAATTCTCAGAGATCAAACAACAGATCAACAGTCATAAATAAAGAACGAATGTTGACCTGCCAGGATACACCAGATCATTGATTAACCTCTTCACTTTGCTGAGAAACTCATGGGAAAGCGTGTGTTCCATTTCACCTGTCCCCGCTCTTACACAGACTGTTTTATGATAAGGGCAAACTCCTCTTCCTCAACCATCTGATGCACATTTCACATCAAGCTCAAAAGGATCATTTATGATGTTCTGCATTATTGTACCTCAGAGAATTCTGCTTGGTGGTTGCTGTACCAAGCCCAGATGTTCAAGGTGAGCATCTTCATTTAACAGGACTGTGAAAACTGGTAAAAACAGTGCTTGGTCATTTCTAGTTTGAAGTCAAGACTGAGAACTCTTTCTGTTATCATTTTGATTTCTCTCTTTGCCCGGCTATAGGCCCTTTGCTTACACACAGACAGATTTGTCCTGACTTTTTTGTTGTCCAGTAGCACCTGTCCAGTGTAACTATAGCATCTCCTGCAACACCTCCACCTGCAGATGAACTGAGATCCTGTCTGCAGGAAACTTTCATTGCTTTTAAACCAAGACAACGCTCACCCCAGAAGCCTGAATCATTGACCTCAGACAGAGCACCAGGCAGGAGCCAAAGTGCCAAACACACTGAAGCTGTTCACAAACGAGATGTGCTGGGGACAGGGGAGCATGCCAGGAAGAGGTGACCATCAGAAAATAAACTAATGATATATTTAAGTTCTTTCCTCCTTCCCCAGCTCCTTAACCCAGGATCAGGACAGACTATCTCTAAACCACCAAGGATGCATTTTCCTTATTTTTTAATAAAAACATCCATTTGGGGGATTCTTCCTGCACAGCCTATTCCCTGGCTTTATTCCCCCTAAAATCATGAACTGTTTTCCTAACACCTGATTTAGATGGAACATGCCTGTGTAAACCTGAAGAACAGTTGCTCTTTTTGAGGCAACCTGTTACAGATCTGAAGACCACTCTAAAGGTCCATGTAAATATGTGTCTAGATATGTCTTTGTATTAAATTTCAAAATACAGAAGAGATACTTAAGAAAAATTTTGTCCATTGTTTTTTTGTTTGGGGTTTTTTTTTCCCATAAGGATTGGCTGGGTCCACTGAAAAATAGGTGAAATGTGTTCTTGTTGTTGGTCAAACAGCAGTTTGCAATCCAGCATGTTCTCACTGACTATCCTGACACCCTTTGTCTCCTCTGTCAGTTTAGGCTGCACATTTGAATGTGGTCATCTTGTGCTGCAGTCAGTGTTGTCACGTTTTCATGAATAATAATAATAAACAGTAGATGGATTTTATATTAATTCAGCCTGCTCTTCTCCCATGACAATCAAAAAAAGCAGCTGGGATGAAATCTCTGCAGTGTTTTAGTTGATGTCCCAGCTAGGATGGCACAAAATTGTGTATTACACCACAGCTCACACAGTCTGTTGTTAAGGAACATGGGTCAAGCTGAAAATCAGTCACTAAGGGACAGGCTCTTTTTTCTCCATCTCTAAATAATAAAAGTGGTCCAGAAAAAGCAGAAAAGGGAGTGCATCATTCTGTTATTTATCTCAGAAAGTGCTGGCATTTGCTCCTTTAGCTGAGATCAGGCATCTCAATTTATTATCTGATGTAACCCCTGCCATGGGCCAAAGCTCTGCCCTGTTACACAGTTCCACTCCATTAATAAACAGGCCAGCAAAGGAAGTCACCGCATAAGTACATCAGAATTTTGCTACATAATCTCTCATTATCAGTTGATAGAACTGATTCCTTTCAGCAGAAAAACAAGTCCCACCTAAAGAGCAGAAAATTACTCACTAGAACGACGCTCAGCAAGCTTTGCCTACCTATTTTTGAGAAACTGAGAAAAGAGGGAGCAGCACCACCCCAAACTCCTGGCAGGCTGCCTGATAAATTCCAGGTGAACGGGGCAGAAGGATGGGGAGAAAGAACAGAAAGAGGACGGCGAGGAGGGGAAGCCGTGCTGCCTTCTGAAAGCAAGCTGGGAGGGGGAGCAGGCTGAGCAAGCTGACTGACCCTGCTCAGCCCCCTGAGAGGGAACCCCGGGCAACAGCTCACCTTTTCACAACGGAGCCAGATGTTCACCACAGCTGGACTCATCTTGGTTGTAAGGCAGCCAGAGGAGCAGCTGCCCTGCTTCGGGAGAGGGTTCATGGGCTGGCTCTCACCCGTGGTGGTGCAGGCTGGAATGCGTTCAAGCAGGTCGAGGTCCCTGGTTCTCACTTCTAGCACTTACTCCAGTAACAGCCGTGGTGTTCAGCCCCAGCCAGAGATCAAACAGGCTGAAGAACGTTTAAACTAGGTGTGAGGATAGGTGAAGGCACACACCAGCAGTGCCTGTGCAGACAAATACCACTCAGGAAAAGCAAAGGATTTAGTGTGCTCCTGTGTAACACCATCGCTGTAGCTCTACTAACCCATCCTTCTAACTTTGCAACCAGATCAGTTCCAAACTGTCAGGGAATATCACAGGTCACTACTGTCCATCCATCTGTCAAAGCACCATTTAACCCATGAGCCATTCCCACCCAGCTGGACAGTTGGTACTGGACTTTCCCACACCCATGCATCTTGCCTTGCAAATGCTGTGAAAGTTTTTCTTTAGAGAGACCACAAGTACAAACATCTCCAGCAGAAACCTACTGAAATAGTGACAATGTGAGAGCCAGAGGAGCAAACCAGCAGACTCACATACCTCCTGCTCTGATTAGCAGATGCAGTTGTCAGAGATTCCTCTTGCTCTTCTATAAAACAGCATTGGCTGAGGGCTGTCATTAAAAGCTCTGTGTGACTACACAGAAGCCTTGGTGTGGGAAAGGGAGACACAGAGGATGCTCTGGGATGAGCCTGGGACTTGTCAGCAGCCACACAACAAAGGGAGGTATTCTCCAAGGGCTGTGCCACCCTCAACTCTGTAAGCAGACACACAAAATTGCTGTGCTCTGGCTGGCAACGTCTCACAAAGTACATGAAATGTCTTAGTACAATTCACAGTGAGGAAACACCAACATGAAAACCCCAACGTCCCAGCTGCTCTCGGGGCAGGGAAAAAAAAACACCTGTGGTGAGTCACCTTTTCTTGCAGCTCTACCACAGGATCTAACACAGGAAGGTGGAATTCTTGTTGGCGTGGTGAACTGACGTTCGTGCAAGCCAGGTAAATTTTCAGACATTCTTATTTCTCAGTTGTTGTCAGGCAGCAGACCAAAATTGTTATTAAACAAAATCAATAATTGTGAGCCAACTACAATCACCCCTCATGAACCCCTCAGCAGCTGCACATTTTGAGGAGTAACACGGTATTTTCTCTATTAAACAGCACTTGAAGAAACTGCCATGGCTGAGATGAGAGCAGATAACAGCAAAACAAAGACTGCAAGTTCTCCTGACCCCGTGAAACCATCAGCAGCCTCACCCCCAACGCCTCTCCAGCCAGATGTCAGAACCCAATGGTGCTTGTGCACCTGCTTCTCTGGTCCCCTGGACTTCCCCTGGCTTCTGCAGTCACAGAGGCAGGACAACCCGGCAGAGCTGGAGCCACTGTTCTGCTAACTGCTTGTTGGGAAAGACACCAAAGGCACCAGCCCGAGCTGAGCCAAATCCAGCGGCTCCTCTCTGGCTTCGTGCTGCCATCAGGTGGCACAGCCCATCCTGCTCCTTTGAAGTCCCTCAGATGTCACAGACCTGCTGTCCTCAGCTGCAGCACACTGGAGGACCTGAGGCACTTGTCCTGCTTAAGAGATTCCTCTAGAGAGGTGTTTACAACAGCAGGCAATCTGCATTTTCAGAAGAGAGAAATACCTGCCAGAAGCTGACGCTCTCTGGTGACCAGAAACGAGGAGGCTTCTGAAGTCCAGAGGGCTGAGGCAGCAGGAAACTTCACTCTGATCCAGCCTTGCATGACAGATGGAGATGACTGTGCTTCCTTGGACAACAAACCTCCCACCCGTGGGCACAGGAACGTGCCGAGAATCTTCTCTGGGGCTGCTAAGACTGAGTCACTAGTGGTAACTTATTCCCCGGTTCATTAAGAGGAAATGATTTTTAACTTCTTACAATACAGTTAGAACACTCTGGGTAATAAGACATGAATCAACACTTGCAGAAATTTTGACTGTCACACCGTGATTATGCATTTCTTTTATGTGACCGAATCAGGAAGCAGTCATTTGCATACAAAGATTTCATTATCCTAACTTCAACAAGTAGAAAATAACTCATCAGAGCACTGGGCAATCAAAACCTAAGAAAAATACTACAGTCAGTGTCAGAAAAGGGAAACAAGGGCACAGTAACGAGCAAATGCAGAGAAACCTTTCCATTTTTCAGTTCTCTTTGGGAACTCGAAGCAAACGCACAAATGGAAACTTTACAAGTGCATCATAAGGACTCGCTGGGATTTCTACAGTGAGGAAATATGGTAGAAAAAAGGAATTTATCCACAATTGTTGGTAAGCAGTTTGGAACAGGAGACATTAGTCTCCCTTTATAGCCATAAGATGAGCTGATGTTACATACGGCAGTGCTGGCGTTTCTCAGAGGACTACAGGACTGGGTGTAACGTTCTGGGAGCGTCTGATGTGCAGAAAGTGCAAGCGGTTTAATTTCACTAGAAACTTCATCATCACACAGCTGTCAGCATCCGACTCTGCTGGAAGACCAGAGTGGTGTAGGCAACCTCATTCTGCGGATGTGAAAGAAGCCACAAACATTAGAGAGTGTGCAACCATCACATCTCAGCATCAATCTCCTGCTTTTAATTTGTCCTCAATGCTACACACACCATAAACAGTCACAGCCTGTCCCTGCACATGGGAAATCCAGTTAAACACTGTGCTGGGTCAGACCAGCTCAGGATCCTGGGTCGAATCAAGAACATGAATGAAAACTGCAGAAATGCTTGGCCTTTAAAAAGATTTTCCCCTAACCTTCCTAATTAGTGGTTTAGTTAAGCCCCAGAACCCTTGACATACATGGGGAGTATGGGATTTGAGCCCTGTGGTAAGAGAGAAGGAATATCTTTCCTCCTGCTGCCCAGGTACCTCCTCAGGTGACTGTAAACACAGGGTGAAGCCTTGGATACACAAAATAACTTCTTTCTTTTAAAGAACCATCAGTGAACACTTGAGTCTTGCAAGAACAAACCTCTTCCCCCTGCCCCTTAACATTTAACATTCTCCCAGGAATCTCAGTCTCTGTGTAAAGCATTAGAAATAACAGTTGTGACCTTTACCTGGATGTTCTTATCGGATTCCTCAGTCACTGTCTGCTCCTGTAAGTTCTGGTGGGATCTCTTAAACTCTAGGAAGGAGAGGGATACCCGTCTCAGCTCTCTGTGCTGTGTCTGGGTGCAGCAGCATGAGAGTGGGGTGACACGGTGGCACCAGAGAGCACATGGCTCAGACGTAGCTTGTAAAATCTGTCACAGACCTTCACTGCAAAGGCAGCGGGTTGGCAGCCCCAGTCTCTGCCCAGCCCTTGGAAGTGGCTAGACCAGGATAAAAGCAACTGATAAATTTGGTAAGAACTGGTGTGGACAGTGTTAGGATGAAAAAAAACCAACCCAAACAAACTGAAACAAACACAAGCAACAAATCCCACAACTCCTAAGAGCTAAAGTTAACTTCTGTCAAAGTCACTTGGAAACCCTTGTGCTGCAAGATGCGTGGAAGAGCCTGGAGACTCAGCTCCATCCACGTTCAGATGTGCAGCACAAGGTGTTTAGCACCTCCCTGCCACCAGGTCCGCACCATCACGCTGCTGTTACTCCCTCTACTGTGCCACTTACTTTTTCTGATGAGGTAGATGATTGCAAAAACCAGAACAGTGGACAGGATGCCAGAGATGAAGGCCAGCGATAGGTAGAGTATTTCCTGGCTGTTGCTACACAGAAAACAGCGTCAGAATCTCCAGCTTTAACAGAGGTGTTAAAGAATCAGTAGTGCTCAAATTCATTACACTTCATGAAACACATCAGTTGCCCCACACCCCAGGAGATTACAAGGTGTGTATCTACATGAAGCATAACTGTGAATTACATATTTAGTGCACAGACTAGGAAATTGTAAGCAATCTTTTCAAACCCCAAGATATAGAATGCATTACACAGAACTCCTCTACAGGAGGAGGCTGCAGTCCCAGGGAACTGTGTTTCAGTCAGGAAATAAAGGTGGAGCATTTACTTATCAACACAGCATTTGACTTCTGAAGCTAAGTCAGCCGTAGAGGTACATATAGTGGTATATACAGTGCCAGTTGTGGAAATGGGTTCTGGTGTAACTGGAACTGAATAGAAAACAAAACAAAACAAAAAATGCATTTAAAGTGAATTAATTACTCCAGTAATATTACAAACAACAAGAACTAAAGAGGCATGTGCCTATTCAGGTAAGTATTGCTCTAAGTGTAATGTTTCTCTATTGAAGGGCTGCAAGTGGAATCACCAGACAAAGATTTAATTGTTCTCATCATTACTGTCCCACAGCAGCCTCTGGCAGCCGTGCAGTTCCTCCCCAATGCACACATCTCCCACTAAGCTCCCCCCACAGCAGCCCTTTTCAAGTCAGGACAATATCAGTTTAGTCAAGAATATTGCATCTAAGAAAACTCCTTAAAGAAGAAAATACCTGCAGTTGCTTTTGTGGAACTACCTCCCATCCTCTCCAAATACTAAGGAACAGTAAGAGCAGCTAGAACGAGGGAGGGAGGGAAAAAAAAAAAGTTGTATTTATATAAATATATGTACACACACTAGAGTAAAACAAACCTATCACCCTCTTCTAACTCCCAGACTTAATTATTTAGTTTTTATCACTGTTTCAGACATCTCATACAAACTGGGACAAAGCCACAGCAGCCAACCTGGCTGTTACTGAGCACGAATCCTGCTACCCAGTGTTCTGTTCCCCTACATGCACGGTCACTACACTTGGATGAAGATGCCACTTTCCTTCAGAAAAACCGAGTGTATTTAATAACTAAAAAACCCACCCACAGTATCATTTTTGCAGCAGGTAGAACTGAGTAAACTTCATGCAAATTTTCATAGTCAAAGCAGCTTTGACAAAATACCCTTTTTTTAAGTTTTTCTTTCTCAAGTTTCTCTCACTTTTTGCACCAAATCAGAAACAATAACTCGCTTCTTAAATTTAAGGGTAGAATCTTAAAAGACAGGGAAATACCAGTCTGGCTTTTCTCACTACATGGCTTGAAAACTGCACATTGCAAATAATACGAAAGCATTGCTGACAACATGAACACAAACATCCTGTTCCCTGTTGCTGTCACCTTTTTCTACCGCACACCCACCGATTCCCACATTCCAGAAGTCAAAGTGAAGACCCCCTGGTTTCCCACCCCAAGTCTGTGCTGTATTTGCAGTAACAGGTAAGGACAGTAAGTGACACAGCTCCATCTTACCTCACACCATAGAACCACTGCCTGCTGCTAGGAAATCCCTGAAGCGTTGGCACAGTTGAACCTCTTGCTTTGTGAAAAGAATCTGTGTCAAACTAAAGCTCAGGCGTCATTCAAACGTGGGCTCAACACAAATGTGGAAGTTGAGCAACTTCACTTTTTTTTTTTTAATTAAAAAAAAAAAAAAACAGGAAACAATGAAAAACACTTGCACTTGCACAAGCTGTTGAGCTAAATAAAGTCAGCCTCACCTTAAGTGAGCTCACTTCTAAGTCAAGCTCTTACCTCTAAAGAACACCTTTTGTTGTTGAGTTGTTGGACTGAAAACTGTAGAAAACTGCTATTTTACTAACTCCACTAAAAATAAGCATTTCCCTGCTGTAGCACCAGTCCATACAGAGAAGGAATGTAAGCACACTCTAGTCTGCTTACTGAAGTTTATTTACTAAATCAATCACCTCCCCGCACAGAAAGGACGAGACGACACAGCAGTTGAGTGCTTTGCTCAGCGGGGATATTTGAGATACAACTACACCCTTCAGGGAAAGCTTCCTACAAAAAGAGAATGAAAAGGCTTCTGCTGTGTATTATCATCATACACAAAAACCTGTTTTTCTCATTACACAAAAAAAAAAACAACTTTTATTACTATGAAAATCCAGAAAAAACCCACCCTTCAGAATAAACTTATCCATTTTAAAATTAATACTGATGAGTTCGGTTGAAGCTAATTTTTTTCAGTAGCTTTTGACACATTTCCTGCCAGCTTCATCCTTTTTTCTGCAGAACAGGAAGACACTTTCATCACCTTTTGAAGCTTTGTTGTGGAAGGTTTTTTTTTTTTCCAGTTCATTTTTATAATGAAGACATTCATTCAGAGTACCTCGGGACTAGGTGAATGGGAGCACTGGCACTCATTCCAGTTGGACAGCATGTTTACAGTTACAGAAAATATCTATAGGAAATTATCACACAGAATTTTAAAACAAACACTAATCCCTGTGTTAGCACCAGAATTTTTCACTGTGAAAAGTTCCACTGTGAAGTTCTGCAGCTTATCTCTAGAAGTGTTCCCGATCAAACAAGGAACTAAACAGAATCGCACGTACTGTGGTTACAAATAATCTCCCACTATAAACTAACTGCAGTGGTTTATGTGACCAATCTACTGCAAACAGAAAAAGGAAATCAATGTTGCTACTGCTAGTGAAAGACAGCAGAGTGTTTTCTTTGTTTGTTTGTTTAATTATACTTTAGAATCATACAGTTTCCAACAGTAAGTAATGAGACACGTCAGAGGAATCAGCCGCGGTTACACCGCTGCCTGCGCGCTCTTCGATAGCGCCTTCAGGTCCAAAATGCACTTTGCAACGCTCTCCTTCTGCTACAAAACAAAGGAAAAAAACAGCTTTCAGAAGAAAAGACTTCATGAAAGACATTTAAACAAGCAAGATGCTACTTTTTAGACACACAGAATGAGTTACAGATTAAAAGGGAAATAATTACAGCTCAAATCCAAACAGTGAGCAGCATCAAAGCATCTGCACGCAGCGCTAGGAAGATGTTTTCTGTTTTTCAGCTTTATTCCTTAAAACAAAGGCCACCCAGAGCCCATCTGCAGATCTGCCACAATACTGCACAGAGAATTTTATGAGCGAGTTCCCTGACCTGTTAGTGATACATCTTATCCCAAACTTAGCTCTGTGCTGCAACAACAAACGTCCCACATGATTCCAGCTGAGATCACCAGCAAGACAAGCACCTGGTACCCAGCAACTGGGCTGGGCAGCTCTTACTCAGCAGCAGGAACGTGCTGCAGCCACGTTTGGGAGTCACCTGAAGATGATCTATCATCTTCTGGTTTAAGCCAGAATCATTGGACAACAAATATTTGTACAGATTAAAATGTAAAGCAGATTAAAAAAAAACCCCAAGTACCTGTTGAGGTGTGATGCTCTGGATAACATTTTTCTCCACCCACTGAATCATATGATCTTGTTCTTTCTGGCGCTTTAAATTCTGCATAGCCACCTGATAGTCCAGCCTTTTTTTCACTTCGTTGTAGACTGTCAGCAATCTTTCTCGATAATTAGTTTCCAGCACCATTGCAATATTATTCTAGACACAGAAAAGGAAATTAGAAGTGTTAACGTTTGGTAAGAACACAGAACAGCAGCAGAACACGTTCTACAGCAAAGGTCACTGGACCAGGAGTGGAACTGGCGCCACCAGGGACACACAGAGGGCAAATGGTTTGTTACCAATTTAGCAATCTAAGGGGCACAATCTAAGGGGCACCCAGATGATGCACCTGGGCTGCATCCAGAGCAGTGTGGGCAGCAGGTCGAGGGAGGTGATTCTCCCCCTCTACTCTGCTCTTGTAAGGCCCCACCTGGAGTGCTGCATCCAGTTCTGGAGCCCCCAACATAACAGAGACCTGGAGAAGCTGGAACAAGTCTAGAGGAGGCCACCAGGATGATGTGAGGGCTGGAGCAGCTCTGCTGTGAGGACAGGCTGAGAGAGTTGGGGCTGTTCAGCCTGGAGAAGAGAAGGCTCCGGGGAGATCTTATAGCGGCCCCCCAGTACCTGAAGGGGCTACAAGAAAGCTGGGGAAGCACTTTTTATAAGGGCAATTAATGACAAAACAAGGGGAAATGGGTTTAAGCTGAAAGAGGGGAGGTTTAGATTAGATATTAGGAAGAAGTTCTTCGGTGTGAGGGTGGTCAGACACTGGAACAGGTTGCCCAAGGAAGTTGTAGATGCCCCCTCCCTGGAAGTGTTGAAGGCCAGGCTGGATGAGGCTTTGAGCAACCTGGTCTAGTGGAAGGGGTCCCTGCTGATGGCAGGGGGGTTGGAACTGGATGAGGTTTAAGGTCCCTCCCAACCCAAACCAGTCTGGGGTTCTGTGATGTAGCGGAACCGCAGTGGAAGCGACAGCAGAGCTGGAACCGCGCACCCGCTTCGCGTCAAAGAGGTAACTGCGGCCTTCGACCCGCCACTGCTCCTTCTTCTCCTGTTCAATCGCTGTCTCCAGATCCTTAATAGCCTCGTTTTTTACAGCTAAAGCTTTAGCAATTTTCTCCTGAAAGAAAAAAACAAACAAAAAACATGCTTCAGAATGAAAGGAAGATGAAAGGAAAACAAGTGACCTCTAATCAAGTTCTGAAATTCCACATTGAGATTGGAGCAACGTCTGCAAAATCTGGACTGTGCCGGGGTGGAGGTTAAAGGAGAGCAGGACAGAGAATTAGGGGCACAATCAATCATACTTTAAAAAAACCACTGGTGCTGGTACGAGGTGTTCTGGTTGTGAAGGCTTATGTAACAATACCAACCCAAGATCTAAACCACACCTTATTTAAGCAGCATTCTGGAGACGCTGAACTCAGATTTTTATGACAGCCTGGACACAGTGTTCTTTTAAATATTTAAGGGGATAACTCAGAATAGTTTTTAACTGCTACAAAGTCAGATTATGGTTTCTTCTGTTACCTCATTAAGTTTATCAGCAAAAGCTGCTACATCAGACCCGTATTTCTTTATGCCATAAATGATGACTGACAAGATGCAGGCAGCTGCAACCGTCTCGTGGTTCAGCACGTAGATCTCCTTCGAGAGAAGGTAAAGCACCAGTCCAGTTCCCAACATGTAAGGCCCTAAAGAAAAAATAAAGCAGCATTATTTGTACAAAGCACAAAGAGGCTCCCTAAAGCCAAACACCTGGGAGGTCACTAGTTTGAGGCTTACAAGACCAGGCAGTGTTCTCTTTTACCATGATAAAGAGTAGAAAGCCAACACCACGGAAGGGAGTGGTGCCACGAGGGTGCTCACCAGAAGCAACTTACATGGGACCTGCTGCTTCTGCTCACTCAGAAAGAGGCAAAAATCTCTGCTTAAGTTTTGAGGGTCAGCAGGTAAATGAACCTCCCTGCAAGACCAAGCTCGTGACATTCTTTTAGCCTTTATTTAAAGCACAGGTGCCTGGATTGAGAGCCAGGAACTGCTGCACTGGCTCATTCTTCACAACCTCCTTCTGCAGACATTGAACATTATTTTCCCCACTATTTTACCTTTTCAGCACCCAGAACTGGTGGGCAGTACTAAACAGATGATAAGCATAACAAGACATATTTAAAACAAAAAAAAAAAAGAAAGCATATATTAACCTGTAACTCCTGTTTTAGGATAGAGAAACTGGAAAAACTCCTCAGGGATCAAACCATAACGTACTTCTCCTGCTTTCTCAGGCAGAGGTGGCACAGGAGCCAAACACTGCTGAGTGGTGTGCAGCGGTCTCGTGGTGTGCAATACACTATAAATAATGGAAAAGTTTTCATTAAGCGTTTTTTTAAAAAGCCCCCCCCGAGCTGAGACTCAAACGCATGGAGGTTTGCACAGACATTCACCAGACACGCCTCCTGCGAGGAAGGGGAGGGACCAGGTAACCTCCAGAGCTTCCTTCCGACCCCAGCTATTCTATAAACCCACAACACGAACCAGAACAACGACAAAACCCCGGAATAACGTTATTTCCCAAGCACGACTGGCGGGTCAATGAGCCGCTCCCGGGCCTCCTCAGCCTGCCGGTCACCGGGAGCGGCCTCAGGGCCGCCCGGCTCCGCTGGGCCTCAGCCGGCGGTCACGGCCCCCGGCGGTCACGG
>NW_010308622.1:0-2435 GCF_000700745.2 Antrostomus carolinensis
TTTCTCGCTCGCCTGAATGCCCGCGGCATGCAGTCCCACAATAGAAGGGTCTTCTGACAGACCAGGCAATGTGGACAGCTGTTTAATTTCCTCAGTCTCTAAGGTAGCTATGCCAAAAGCTCACCAGTACCCTTTTGGGTCCTTAAAATACCCTCTCCTGCGGTAATCTATGCCAAGAATGCACGGAGCATTTGGGCCAGTCACAATGGGGTGTTTTTGCCAGTCATTCCCAGTTGGGATCATTTCAGCCTTCAATACAGTCTGTTGCTGGGACCCCCTCCTGTCACTCCAGAAATACAAATGGATTCTCTCCCTTTAAAGTTCAATGGCATCAGGGTGCATTGGGCACCAGTGTCCACTAGAGCCTCATACTCTTGTGGGTCAGATGTGCCAGGCCAATGAATCAATACAGTCCAATAAACTTGGTTGTCCCTCTCCTCCACCTGGCTGGAGACAGGGCCCCTCTAATCCTGATCACACTGCCCATCATCATCATATGAGTTTGAGCAGCTCGTGTGGGCTGGACGGCTCTTGTCTTCATTCACATCTTGTAGATAGGGATCTGAAGCTCACTTGCTCTGTTTGGAGACTCGAACAGTGGAAACTGGAGCAACTTTCTTAGAAGAAACCCCTTTTGTGTTTGGTTTTCTTCACAGCTCAAGTATGCATGCCTCTAAGGCTGAAGTAGGTTTGCCATCCCACTTTCTCATGCCCTCTCCTCACTTGCTCTGTTTGGAGACTCGAACAGTGGAAACTGGAGCAACTTTCTTAGAAGAAACCCCTTTTGTGTTTGGTTTTCTTCACAGCTCAAGTATGCATGCCTCTAAGGCTGAAGTAGGTTTGCCATCCCACTTTCTCATGCCCTCTCCATGGTCATGCAATTCTTTCTCTTGGGTGGAGAAAGGCTTGTTTCTTATCAGCTGAGACCTTGTTACATGCAGAGGAATTGGACATGTATTCCCGGAACTCTTGGGTCAGTTTCTCTGCAGCTGAGATGAGGGAGGAGGAGAGAGTGTCTGCGCATGTCAGGAGGTGGCAAGCCATTTCATCCACCTTTGGCTCCTCTCCAGGTTTGAAGCTCAGTACTGCCAGTGACTTGACATACGAACCTTCCACCACATGCCTTGTGTGCACAGGACTTCATCTGGATCTTTGGGTAACTGATAGTCATTCAAGTTACTATAAATCACTTCCAGCACAGCTAATTCTCTCAAGCACTGGATACCTTTCTCAGTGTTGTCCCACTTGCTTAGATTATACAAAATATCATCCTTAAAGTTGAACCTTTCACATACGAACCTTCCACCACATGCCTTGTGTGCACAGGACTTCATCTGGATCTTTGGGTAACTGATAGTCATTCAAGTTACTATAAATCACTTCCAGCACAGCTAATTCTCTCAAGCACTGGATACCTTTCTCAGTGTTGTCCCACTTGCTTAGATTATACAAAATATCATCCTTAAAGTTGAACCTTTCTTTCACAGTTGACAGGAGTCGCTTCCAGAGGTTGAGAGTCTGTGTCTCTCTCCCAATTGCTTTGTCAATGCCACTTTCTCTGGCAATGGAATCTAACTGCTTGGCTTCCCTGATGTCTAGTTCCATGCTTCTGGCCCCATTGTCCCAGCATCGAAGCATCCAGGTGGCAATGTGTTCACCTGGATGACAGCTGAGATCCTTTTGGATGTCTTGCAGCTCACTGAGGGATAGGGTTCGAGTGATTACCTCTGGTTCTGGCTCTTCCTTGGGTTCTTGTGATGGCCCTGCTTCCTCCTCATCCTTTGTTAACCAAACAGATTTCTTTGTGTATGTCCACTTTTGTATAGGGGCAACTGATACTGGCAAAGGTTTGTTGTCTAGTTTATCTGTGCTGCTTTTCACCGAGGTTTGAGTAACCTTAGCAGGCGCTGAGGTTGGAGTAGTTGTGGTGGTGGCTGTTGCAGGGGTTGAAGTGGCCATAGTGCTGGTTCTGGGGGTTGAAGTCGCCACAGTGCTGGTCGCAGTGGTTGAAGTGGCTGCAGTGTCTGTTAGAGGAGCTGGAGTGGCATCACAACACTGACATCTGCACCGAACACTCATAGCAGATCTAAATAACATCACAACCCGACACACATTCAGCAACAGGGTGATGGTAGTTTGAGCATCCCAAGGGTATTAAAAATTCTCAAGAGCTTTTATAAATGATTCAGAGGAGAATGGGAAAACAAAGGCAGATGTCAGTCTTACCTCAGTTCCAGGCAAAACCATGGAGCAGATAGATACTCCTAGAAACTATGCTAAGGCACATGGAGAATGAGAACATGATTGGTGACAACCAGCATGGTTTCACCAAGGGCAAATCATGCCTGACCAATTTGGTGGCCTTTTATGATGGGGTTACAACATTGGTGGATAAGGCTAAAGCAACTGATGTCATCTACCTGGACTTGTGCAAG
>NW_010308622.1:2768-24808 GCF_000700745.2 Antrostomus carolinensis
CTCATGAATTTCAACAAGGCCAAATGCAAGGTCCTGCACCTGGGCTGGGGCAATCCCAAACATAAATACAGACTGGGCAATGAGTGGATTGAGACCAGCTCTGAAGAGAAGGGCTTGGGAGTAATGGTGGATCTCATATTTTTAAAGGGCTGGAAACTGCAAGAAAGTATTCTTTATCTTAGTATTTCGCTTATAATTATAAGGGGGAGGGGCGGGAAGGGAAGGGAAGGGAAGGGAAGGGAAGGGAAGGGAAGGGTAGGGAAGGGGAGGAGTAATTCTATTAGGGAAGGGAAGGGAAGGGAAGGGAAGGGAAGGGAAGGGAAGGGAAGGGAAGGGAAGGGAAGGGAAGGGAAGGGAAATTTCTATCTGAGGAGAAGTAACTATTTTCTCAGACAATAACAGTAACATCTTGAAATCTCTACTGTGGCAAAGCCACAGTTCCAAAAATGGGAACCATAGCAAAAACTTGGCCTAGAGAGACTGACAATTTCTTAAGAAATACAGGAAGAATTAAATTGGATGGAGGAGGAGATAAATGAAATCACGGGAGTTTATTAATTTTTTCCTTCAGAAGACATAATTTATATCCCTAATTTATATTAATTTTCCCTAGAAATTATTTATAATATTTAAGGTTTGATAAAGGAACACAGAGGACTGTTATAAGTATATACTTAAATGTATATAATATTTTTATATTTAAGTTTATAAACATATTTGGAGCAAGTAGATTATGTAGATAGATAGTTATTTCAAAGATTTTCTCATTGCTGATGCATTCATTTGTTTCTCTCCATTTTCCCCTCCTTTGTGACTTTGAGTCTTGTCTCTTCTTAAATTAGGCCTCAAACCTACACCTATACAGCCATTTAGAGTAATTTTTTTTTTTTTTTTTACTTTTCAGTAGTTCCTTAGCATTCAAGGGTCCAAATCAGAAGATATAGGTGGGAATGGAGAGTGACAAACCCCTGTGTATAAATGTATTATATTTCTCCATAAGAAATGCTATATTGATTTTTACGGGAAGAACAGAATGGTTCAGAGGTCAGCAGATAGCTAACGAGTCTGCAGTTGAGCACATAAAGGTTTGTTGCCTTGAGGCCTTCAACTGTGTATACAATGGGAAATATATCTTTTTATGTGCTTTATCATGATTGCCCACTGAGGAGTTATCTTAATGAGTTACCAAAAACAGTGCCAATGACTTATATCAGGGTCCATTTAGTGCTCATTCCCTTGTTCTTCATTCAAGGAGGGATGTTAGCGCCCATGTTTCAAAGGGCTCAACCAAAATGATGAAACATTTCTGTATTGCCTGACCCACTGGCATTGCTGTTGAGGTGGGGAAAAATTCTATGTTATGCTATCAGGCACTATGTCTCAACAAATCCACAGTACAAAATTACTTCCAAACGATTTCTGTCTTTCTTGGTGGGAAAATCTGTTTCTAGGACCCTACCAAGATGTGATTCTTCACCATAAACAAAGCTTCCAGTCTGCTGTGCCACTGCAGTTCTGTTTATTTTCAAAGAATACAGGTTTCACAGATGCTGAAAGAGTTTGTGGTGGAGAGGAGAGATAAGAAGACACTGTTTGAATGTCACTTCACAGCAAAACTCCAACTCCCTTGATTTCTCAGAGAGCCTTAAGCACTACCATGGTGCATACATGAGAGGTTAAGAGAAATCCCAATTTTTATGTATAGAGCTAATCAGAAGAGCAAAAGGAGGAGGTTACTACACAATACCAGATTTTTCTATTCCTGGGGAGAAAATGAAACACCAATAAGTTTGTTTTAAAAGAAGGGTATGCAGAACTGCTGACTCTTTGCCACTGCTCAGCAAAGAAAAGAAGCCGTACAGGAGAGCAATAGAGACTCTCCTTTGGCAGCTTTTTCAGTTGCTGCTGCTGCTGAAATGCTGAAAAAATGGAGCTAAGGAAAACAATATCCTAGTTACACAGGAAAGTTTTTGAAAACATGAAAACTATACGCATGTGTGATCTTTTAGACAGCAAAGCTGTTTGTGCTAGTAGAAATACTTGAGAAACCGTTTCTTTGCCACCTTTTGGACATAAATTCAATAGGTTTTATACACACAGACACTCAAACTCTGTAATATATGGACTCCAAAATAGTACCAAGACAGAGGGTAGCCTTCTATTATCTTTGAAATAATCTAAAGACAAAAAAACCAATAAATAATCCATGTTTTTTTTTATTTAGATTTAAGAACCTGTTATGCAATTGAAAAGATTAGCTGGCTTGTCCTGACAAAGCTAGTTGACTACTGGCAACTTCTTCCAAAAGAAAAAATTCGTGAGCCCCTATTCAGTGATAAACTGGCTTCATGGGGATTTGCTGAGGTGTACCATAAGCAAAAGGATTCTATCCTCTTTTAGTCATTTTCAGATTAGAAGCTTGTAAGTCACAGATCAGTCAACAGATCTCAGCTGCCTTACAGAAATTACAGCTCAAAACTAGCTAAAATATAATAAAAGAAAATCTAGTGAAAGTCACACAAGTCCAGCCGCACAGTCAGTGAGACATGCACACAAGGAAACAGCTTCTTACAGTTCAGTTGTTCATGTTCCACCAGCAGATGCTTATCACTTCTTCTTTATGGTTTACTACACAGTGACTCAACTCAGAACATCATTTTGACTCAAAATTTGGATGAAAGATTAGATTCTAACCCAATAAAATTATATTTTAAATGTACAGTTTACAGGTGCAGTGTTCATACAGAGGAGGCCTGTTTGCCTCACATTTTTCTGGTCCAATAGGAAAACTTTTTTTTTTTTTTTTTTTTTTTTTTGCCAAAGGTTCAAACTTCCATGTTGCCCTTTAAGCCAATTAACTCTATCCTAGCAAAACCAGGACAGTCATCCTCTGTAATGCCACTTTTTTTTTTTTTTTTTCCCTCTATCGCTTATAAATTATGATAGCATTATTTTAAAACAATTTTTAAACCACTGTTTTTTTGGTTTTTGTGTGTTACAGCAGCTTTCGGAGATGTCAACCCAGTGGCCTCAAAATGTTTACAAACCAAACAGATAAATGGAGAACAGAAATAATTACCAATTCAGATGATAATTCTTTTTTGAATGCTTGTTTTAAGTACCTTAAACTGCATTTGCTGTTGTTATAAACAAGGTATTAGTTAATGTGTTAAAGCTGTCCTAAAAACCAAAGTTGTATTTCATCTAGCCTTAAGAAACTTCTTTGTCTTTTTGTCTCATTGTCTTCCTTAAAGTGTAATAAGTTAGTAAATGTCAGAGTAGACAGAATCAGGGAATATCTCAGTCAGCAGCTTCTAAATCAACAATTAATTAGAGAATTTAGAATGCAGCTTATTTGCATGTGCAAATTTCAGCTACTGCACACATATTGGGGCTGTTCCAAAATCTTTTAAGCAGCAGTTACTGGGTTTACAATCAATGGACAATGAATCTTCTATTATTCCTGTAATATCTAAATCTCTAAAATCTAAATCTAAAAATATAATAAAAAGTCTCTAATAAAATATTTTTTAAAAAACTTTCTTCATAAAGATGCCCATTAACAAAACCCTGTCTTACAATATTCTCAAATTTTTGAGATGTTTAGGGATGGAATCAGGGACATTACTTCTATAAGAGACTGTGATAAATTAAGACAGTGAAATATTCTTTCCTCTCTGAAGTTCCCATAATCTTAGAATAATTTTTGTGACTTTTCTGTTTTTTACACCATATACTAATTATAGACACAATTATACTTAACATCATTGACGTCAATTAATGGAATTGCTCCTTTGTCAGTGGGCCTATAGAAAAAACAATCCCCAGTTTGATCCATGTTAAATGCAAATATACAAAAGTCATCCTGTGAACATCTAGGCCAGATATCATTGATGGAGAGGAAAGAAGTTGATACAGATTTCATCTCTGTCTCTTGAATATCTTTCATTGCTTTTCTGACTTCCTTGCTCTACTCAGAATATTTTCTTTAAACCTGGCATGTTCCTCTTCCTTTATGTGTTCAAGAACTTACCTCCACCCTTCCACTTCCCAGTCATTCCCACACAGTTAGTTTCTTTGGGGGAAAATAAAAAAACCCAACAATTTGAAATGACATTTTTCATCTAAAATCAACATACATTTTCTAAAAAATTTTGTGGTTTTTGTTTTGTTGGCTTCTCCCCCCCTCCCCCAAAGAATCAAATAAATAGTCATTCTGAATGAAGGTCACTATTTACCACTCCTGTCACCCTTGTTAATGGCCAATTTAGCAACAAGCAAGCACCAAAGAACAATCTTTCTGGCTTGCAGCCTTTTTCTAGGTCACATACTGGCATGACCCATGTGATAAACTTGTCAGTCACCACTCAGAAATTTTTCACACTGATGTTGTTAAAGTTACAGACCGAATCCTCCTTCTTCATGCACTTTCCAGGAAAATATGCAGTTTCATGCACATCATTGTCTTCTCCAAAACAGATATTGTAATTCAAGCCAGATAAATTTTTCACAAATATTTTATTTACTAAAGACAAGATTTTAATAATTGCAAAATGATTTGTGAATTTTGGTTGAATACACCAGACACTCTCAAGCAGTTTTTCAAGGTTAGGCCCTCCCTTCAGACTGCAGGAGGAAGAGCCACTGCCTTTTGTGTAGCAATGATGTGGTTACCATACCTTGCAGGGGGCGGCAGCCATGGTCAAGCCTTCACTTGAGGGAGGGTGAACCCTTTCCGCACTGCATAGCACTGATTATCACATCCTAGGATAATGTCAGTTGTGATGCTCTCAGTCTGTCCTACTAATGCCATGCCACTTTGCATAAATAATTCAATATTGACTGGAAAGCTTTTTTCACATGGATATCCTACATACCTTCTCCCACATGCACATCCTACATACCTGGCTAGAAAATTGTTCTGTGGTGTATGGCTTGCACCTTCCTTCTGACTCAATGCATAAATAGTTTGAGAAACGAATGATGTTTGAGGTGAGTAAAGCTTTTTTATCACATGGGAAAACAGAGTGGTTTTCTGAGCTTGCCTAGTTTCCAGTGTTTTCATGTTTACTTAGACAAAATGTTAATACCTCCATCAGCAAAAAGCTGGTTTTGTTCCCTCAGAATATATAGTACCATAGAGTACTCTGACTGTGTAGGTTCAAACGCTTTCAAATGAGAAAAAAAAAACCCCGAATATCAATGCCTTACTTTCAGGTATCAAAACTTTGGGTTTTTCCTATATAAAAGAATATTACCTCCACCAAATTTGTACATATTTACTCCTACCTCTGTTCTGCTTATTGATCAAGAGCACAGAAAATATTTTATCACTGAGGGATACTGTTTGCTTTTAAATTTATGTTTCTTTGAATTTTATTATCAAGTACCACAAACCAAAATGGTTTTATTTAGGATTGCTCAAAACCTCTTCTTTCTTTTGAAGCATATTTTCCAACATAGACTCCTTAGTTTCCTTAGAAGTTTTGGATAACGTCTGACCATGCTTCTCTTCATCCCAGCAGTTTTGTTCAAACTTCAGCCCTGTCACTTTTTTAATCCTTCATTCTGAACCAAGTGTAACACTAATTCTTGGTTTTGGCTTTCCCTGACCATAGTAACTATCTCTGTTCCCCACACTTGACTCTAGCCTTGCTTTAATCATTGAGCCTAGCCATCCACAACATAGTCTTGTTTCCTCAAAGATTTATTTCCACCTCCAAGAAAGTGAGAAAAAGATCAGTATCTCCGTCTATTCTAAGGGAATGTGCATAGAATTAGATTTCAGTCCGGGTTAAGGTACACAATGAACTCAAACTTTTAATTAAGGCCTATAATACCTTCTTTTTGTTTATTTCCTGATTCATTTTTCCTTTAGGTTCTTCACCCAACTGCTTACTGTGGTAATAAATCATAATCATAATCATGATAATAGCAACATATCTTTCTACATTCTCCTTCAAAGCCAGGGAATAGTAACAAGGATGATGTTTTTGAGATAAAATTTGCTCAGATAGCTGGTGTTCATAGTGAAATCAATTTAGCAGGGGTCTGTTGGTTTGCTGGAATTTCAGAAAATTAGGAAACCAAAGACAATAAAGAAACAGAACTAGGGTCCTATTATTTACATTTGGGCAGGTTTATTGCTTATTTTATTGATTATTAAGAGTGAATTTAAAAAATTTTAAATTAAGATTTATGAGAGAGAGATCCTTACACAGAGGATTAGAGTTGTTAGCATTAGGATTGAACAGAGTCAATGAGATTATAGTTTATTCAAAAGTGATCAAGTGATTTGCCACACCAGGAGGTTCTGGTGAAGGGTAATTCCGAGAACAACTCAGTCAGAACTGTCAATGGAAAGAAATGATAGATTCAAAGCAATGGTTAGCAATGAGATTTCAAGGTCTATGTTACAGCAATAGCACTGAAAAGCAGTCAGTAGCTATGCATAGCAGGAAGTCCCACAATAGCACCTAAGCACTTGTTGGAAGCATTTCTCATATACATTCTCAGTTAGTCTCTTTTCCTTCCTTCTTCTTTTAACATCCTGGCTCCACACCTGTCCATGCTCTGACAGCCAGTGTCCCTCTGGGATCTGTGGGGTGCTCACAGCATCCTTGGCAAAAGGGCCTGGACAGCCACTGCTGCTGAGACAGGAACCTGAGTGTGCACTGCACATCTCAACAGGACACCCAAGACTCCATAAGAGGGTGTTCACTCAAAACTGACCATGTTGAAGAGGAAGATGGCCACCAGCCAGATTAAACTAGGGAATCATTTTTTAACAGAGGATTATAAAAAAAGAGCAAATATTCTTAGCAGTGCAGAGAAAACTTGCAGTGGAAACAGCAGCAGTCAGTGCCAGGCTTGCCATTGCCAGAAATTGCCCCAGGGTGTCACAACCACTGGCAAGGCTGGGCAGAGCAGCCTCCATGTCCGATGCCACAAGCAGCCTGTGGGGTGCACGGCAGTACGGGGTGAAAAGGCACAGTGACCTGCCACATCTGTGCGAGTATGAGCCCAGCAGCATGCGGGTGAACACCTTTTGGGAGAAGCACAGATGCACTTATAACTTCCTGTTATAAGGAAGCTGGTGTTTATGACCCCCATTTCCTCTGGGTGGGGGTACATTTAACTCAGGGGGGAGATATGGGTGCAATTGGAATTTTCTAGGATCAGCCATAGAAAGCTGCACAGAAATGTGCAGCTGTATATTAACATTTACTAAGTGTCTATTGTGATTTATTTGTTGAGTTGCTGGTATTGATCCTGAATGCAGAGATCACTAATTGCTGGTTAATTATATGTTGCTAACAAATCAAATCACTTTTATCCTGATTTGGTTCAATCTATGTGAACTTAGCCTGCAAAAATTCCAAAAGGAATAATTTTGTTAATGATTTGCACAGAAGTAAAAGACAGGATTTTTTTGCATTGTTTGATCACTGATTGCCAAATGCCACTTAAATGCCATTCAAAAAAACCCCAAACTCCAAATCCCCAAAACTCCCAAAAGCAATTAAAAAAAAAAAACAACTACCAAAAAAAGCTCTTGTTGCTCAAAATTGCTGCCAGATAAGTAGTTATGAAATGAGTAAGATGACAAGGAAAAAAAGTAATAGAAAGTATTGGTGAAAGGAACAAAGGATATAAAGTGTGATGGGGAGGAGTTTCATCATATGGCCTACTATAGATGTTTCTTTTTGTTAGGTATTTCTTAATTAATCTAACAGTTTCCTATAGCAACTGTAGAATTTTTCGGGGTGGGGCGGGGGGGGGGATGAGAAATACTTCACTTCCATGAAAGGTCACTCACATAAAGCCTATAAAATATGTTATCCCCAGCCTAAGTAAATATGAATACAGTAAGTACAATTACACCTTTATTACATATTACTGTAAAGAAACTCATCAAAAGACTGTATTAATCATCATTCTCATTTTTTTGTGAGTTACTCAGCTAACTGAGCCAAATTATTCTTTGATCAATGTCTGCTGTGAGAATTCCCAAGGAGTCAAGAATTAGGAAAAAAAAAGGATTAAATAACATCCTGTATGGCAAACACAACTCATAAGTGTTTTTAAATATCAAAAACCAGAGACAATTATTTTTCTACCCTGAATTCTTCTGTCACATGGACCCTCTATCAAATAACCAACAGATACAATCCTAAGAATAGGATTGTGCAAACAGAATATAAGGTCATTGTCCTGGTTTTTAGCTGAAATAGAGCTGGGTTTCTTTTTCAGTAGCTAGAATTGTGCTGCGCTTTGCTTTCAGCCTGGGATTTGTTATGAGAGAGACACTGATAACGTACCAATGTTTACATTTTTGTCACTGGAAGTGAAGGACTTTGTCTTCTGTTAGTCCACAAGCCAAAAATCTGAGGGGGTGAGGAATATTTAAATTAATAAACTTAATTGACAGTTAAATATGCCAATGGGGTATTCCATATCATATCACGTCATGTCCAGTATATTAGTGAGGGTCTCTTCCTCTTTCAGCTCTCTCTGGCTTTCGCTCGGGCTCTCGCTCTTCCAGGATTGCAGTTTCGGTTCAGGATTGTCGCTCCTCCGGGATCATTATCTGGGAACAGGCCGGGCTCAGTCAGCAGTGGGGTGAGTAGTTGCACTGGGTGTCACTCATTTGCATATTTTGTTACTCTTATCATTATCACTACTATTTTAATATTAGTATTATTTTAAGTTTTCTCTCTATTATTAAACTGTTCTTATCTCAACCGGCAAGCCTCCTTTTCCTTGCCCCCCCAATCCTCTCCCCTATACCCTGGGGGTGGGGGGGAAGTGGGTGAACAGCTGTGTTGGCTGCTAGCCAAGGGCTGGCCCAGTGAAACTATCACAGTCATGGACTAGTGGCAAAAACTCAGAAAGGGTTGGCTTTCATTTCTGTTTTCTATTTTTCTGCATTCCATCTTGCAATTAGATAAAACAATTTAGAATAAGGAATTAAGACACTGATAGTGGTTAGTATTTTCTATACCTAGCCAATGATACCTGCATTCCAGTTAAATAGCCTCAAATGTTGACAAAGTGATACAGGTGAAAGTGCTAGCATTTTGTTGATGGTTCATATTTGAAGCTAGCTCACCTTTCAGAGTGAGCAGAAGAATTACTTTCAGATGAGCAGTGTAAGAAATAGGAAACTGTATATGGATGTAGCAGTACAAGTGTGAGGAAAGTTTTGGTATCATAATCTAAAGATAAGAGACATATATATTACAGTT
This sequence comes from Antrostomus carolinensis, assembly GCF_000700745.2. Classification (NCBI taxonomy): domain Eukaryota; kingdom Metazoa; phylum Chordata; class Aves; order Caprimulgiformes; family Caprimulgidae; genus Antrostomus; species Antrostomus carolinensis. Next base: position 12,017 of record NW_010308622.1, read on the forward strand.
TTCTTGAGGGTATCTATTTTCTTACAGCTTTGATCTTAGTAAATCACAGGCACTTTTTTTTTCTTCTGCAATTATTTGCACCTCAATTTAAGTCATTTAGATGTCAAGGGACCTGACACAAATACACAATTGCTACTTAGATGTTTAAATTAGGTAAATTGAGCCTGAAGTTAATTGCACTTGCAAATTGCTCGTCCAGTAAAGGCCAGTTTGACAACCCAGGTATACATAAAATTTGCATGCACATCACTTCCGACACTCATGCTTCTTCCTAATAACCCCCTAAAATACAATGATCCATCTCCATTATGCTAGACAGTACTAGAGATCATGTTGATTAACATTAATTATATATCTATCCTTTAGTCCTTTAAAAACTGAATCCCATGTTACCTTGTCCATGATTTTGCCTACAACTCACGTCAGACCAACTGCTCTGTGGTTATCCAAATGATCCTGTTCATTCCTTTATACACTGGCACACTCTCAAACTTCTCTCAGCCTTCTGGAGTTCTCTTGCTGTTCCAAGATCTACTGTAACTTAATACACACAGTTTTCAAGATAATTCATATACAACATCTTTCAAACTAATTCTTTTACTGCTCTTGGGTGAATACTGTAGTTATCGATAAAAATTTTCCATTTCATCAAAGCAAAACATTACAGTTCACATCTGCCTTTTTATAATATTGTAACAACAAAAATAATGTATTATTAAATCCAGGATAGGATGTCATCAATTTGAAATACTTAATAATTATTTTGGGAAGGAAATGGTTAAAATAGTACATTGTTACATCGGGTGCAAAATAATATTTTTTACCAAAATGAAGTTTTGAAAAGCAATTTCCAGTCTATGTATAAAAGACTTTCAGCAAAAGAGCATTCTTCCTAGAAAATGGTTTCATCAGATTCAGACATATTTCCATCTTAATTGTAATTCTTTTAGAAATCCATAACTAAATTATGAAATTCACTTACATACTGACATAATTTTTGTTATAAAAAGGTGCTTCTTTTTCCATTGTAAAGTGTCTTTTTACAGCTGTTCTATGGTCTTCTGGTGACAATTATCATATTGTTAAATACACAGTGGGCAGCTAGAGCTGTTGAGTTTAAAAACTGTGTCAAGACTATTATGAAGGGTCCCAAGATATGAAGACCATGAAAAATTAAATTGATCCTGTTGAAGACTGATGACAGGTTGTTGATCTCAGAGTTTTGGGGGTTTCTTCTGGTTCTTTAGCTTTCCTCTCTTTAATTGGTTATCCCAAGGCATGGGAAGACAGAATGACCCAATTTTCAAAAAACGAGTTGTAATCACTAGGGTTTTGGTTTTGGGGGTTTTTTTGACATTGTGGGATATAGTCTGAAATCCTGATGGAAGTAACCATGAATAGTTCATCAGCCTACAGGAGGATGAATCTGAAACATTTTCTGAGACAAAGACAAATAAGGTATGTGAAAACTTGTACTGAGCTGACATATCTTCTAGGTAAAATGTCTCTTATCGCTAACTGTAAAGTTTCAATTCTGAACTTCATCTACTTGATGTAAGAGTTCAGGGGGTTCGAGATGTAAAATGGATCTGAGGTTCCTGGTATCTTTAAGATTGGGAAATAGGTTGAAAAGACATCTTGTTCAGACAGTGATAATACAGAAATATTGTGCTATTTCCCACTACAGACTTCATCCTAAAGAAACTCTCAACTGGAAATAGGTGATACTGCTACTGTCAAAGGAGAAGCTAGAAATCTATAGCAAAGCTCATCTTGATATAGCTAGATAAACAAACTGAAAAGATGAACATAAACTTTTTCTTTAGGTATCTATTTCTCTCCAGGATTTCAACTTTAAAAAATCAAATCATTTGTAATATAAGAAATCTCAGATGTTACATCAGTAATTCTTTCCTTAAGAGTCACTATTATATTACCCAATGTTTATGCCTTTTTTTTTCCTTTTTTTTTTTCCCCCTAGTGCCTGATTCCAAAGGAAAACAAAAAGAAATTTTGACAGTTGAAATGTACTGCTTGGTCATTTTTCAATTTTATGAAGATTATGAAAATGTGAAAAAATATATTTCTGCTTCCGAACAGCAGTTGATAACCAGGAGTAGTAGACATCAGAGTGAAAGAAGACAGGCAGAAAATTTCACAGATAATGGCAGTCATTGAAAGACATCTTTGAGAACATGCAGCAGCCACAGCAAAGAACACTGAACACAGATCCCACAGTGAAGGTAACAGGAAAAAACTTATAAACTCATAGCAAGTGATTAATAAATACATCTGCTCATTCTAGAAAATGGGTGTCACATGGATTAAATGTGCTGAATCATGTGGAGTACAACAATTCATAATAATTACTTACAGTGTCCTGGTTTAACCCAGCTGGTAACCACTTGCTTACCCTTCCCCAGACTGGGGGATGGATGAGAGAATTGGAGAGGTAAAGGTAAGGAGACTCATAGGTTAAGATAAAACAATTTAATAATTGAAATAAAATAAAATATTAAATAATAATAATAGCATATATATAAACAAGTGATGCACAGTGCAATTACTCACCACCCACCAGACAATCCCCAGCCCATTCTTGGCTAGCAATCCCAGAGGACAGAAAAACCCAAAACTGCAATCCCAGAGGAGAGAGAAAATTTCTCAGCCAACCCTCATCTATATACTGAGCATGATGTTTTGTGATATGGAATATTCCATTGGCCAGGTTGGACCCATTGCTCTGGCTATGCTCCCTCCTAACTTCTTATGTGTCCGCACACTAGCAAAGCATGAGAATTTGAAAAGTCCTTGATTTCTTAGCAACAACTGAAAACATTGGTGTATTATCAACATTCTTCTCATACCAAATCCCATACTAAATCCAAAACATTGCACTATTCTAGCTACTAAGAAGAAAATTAGTTTTATCCCAGCTGAAACCAGCACAGACAAAATGAATGACATATCAGATACAGATAGATTGTTGAGGGAGAAAACTGGGGCTGACATGGACAGGTTGTCTGGAGGTCTGAAAGGTAAGAGATCCTTTTAAACACAGAGTTTAAACGTACCCTGTGCCTTTGGTATTGGAACCTAACATGAGCTTTTGAAAGATTCCAAATACCTTGCCTGATTCCTTGGGAACTAGATTCCTTACAGATGGAAATAAACTTCAAGATGCAGTTCAGCCACTTCTGGTGTCCATCTGTATATGTTGATACTCTTCACTACTCGAGCTATGTGCTCAATATTTACCCAATACTATATATTATACTGAGCTGGGAACAGTGGACTCACCTGAGTGGACTGATATGCATGATGTTGCTAACTACTGGAAATTAATTTCAGTTCTTTATTTGGCTTTGTAATTTATTAAATTCAAGCTAGTTATATTGCTAAAGTTTAATCATAAACTACCTGCTGACATTTCTACAGACCTCATAATATCAAATACAGACAGTTTTATGGGAGCATTCACATAGTTTTGTTACTAGGTTAGAATACGATTATGTTGCCTCTGCTTCCTGAAGAGGCAAATTTTTGGGACTAAACTAGAGAGCTAGTCTCTCTATGGTGTTTCTATATCTCCTATGAGGAAACTTTGGCCTTTAAGCTGCATCCTGCTCTGAATATCCTTCTGAAGGCTTTTTCCATTATCTATACACAGAGCCCAGGGAAAGTAGCTCCCTAAGCATATCAGGTGGGTAACATGAACCCTCCTCAGAAGGTCATCCTGGTGCTGGGAAGTCATTGCTCTCACTGATAGTGAGGGGACAGTGAAAATGTGTGAGAAGAACATAATTCACACAACCATGCCGAAAGACAGTTCCTGCTAATGGATAGGAATATCCAGTCTTGAGCCTGGCTAGGGATCAGTCCAACTTCTTGCAACCGGGACTTAGATAGTGGATGTTCCCAGCAGCAAGTCAGAGCAATGGGACTTTTCACACCAGCAGATGCTGCCATAACACGTCCTAAACTGAGGCACTGAAATACAATGGTTGAACTGTATATATAATATCACACAAGGAAAATACCTGATAAGGATTACCTAACATTTCTAAACAGATTTTTTTCAACAATTTGTAGTTTCCCTTCACTATGGAAAGCTTTACATTATACTGCACTTACCCAGTATGAGTTAGACTCATGTTATCTGTCTCGAGCCATCAAAGACAGAACTCTAGCTGTCCATGGCTTCCCTGGATAGACAATTAAAAGAGACAGGCCCCTGAAGAGGATTATCTGGCACATAAAATACAACTTAGTTGTCTACATATTCCTCCAGAGCTTTCTCTGTTGATGTTATCAGACACCAATGTTAACTGTGTTCCTAAATGACAAATCTGGTAGGCATGACAAACCCAGGAGTATATCGTAGATTCCTCTTCACTGCTATCCTAATAAACATACCCAGGTTCACTACAGGAAACCAAAAATTGGGATGAAGTACAGGAAGTTTTCCTCTCTGCTTATTTACAATATTGTTGAACTGCTCATTGCCACTACAGACGAAATGAGATCAAATGGTCAAGCCTATTAAACTGCAATGTTGTCACTGAAGTCTACAAGCCTTTCCTACATGTGGCAGCTCTCTGTTATGCTAATCATGTTTCTTCGCATCCACTATCCAAATATGCTAAATCACACAAGTACTTTAACCTTTATATAATACTATATAAGCAACTGGACAAACAACCCTGTCTTTTTCCAATCATGAAAATTCTTTCAAATTCCTTCTTTCCTTCCTTCCTGTCTACAAAGAGGGCCTGATCCAAAAAAACAGCATAGCTGTGCTTTGTATTTGTGAATTGTCTCATCAATTTTGTTTTATACTCTAGTATATGAATATTGTCACATAATTACATATCATTACACTGTTTCTACCCTTTTTCTTATGCATCTGTGCATTTTGAAGTGCAAGTTTCATGTTTCATTTATTTTGCTATCTCCTCCTTTCAATATCTTTAAAATCACTATGAGTTTTTTGAAGACTGCTCTGAGCTCTCTAATTCTTTACTACACAGTTAATTCAGCAATTACCTGTGCTTCCACACTGTTTTACCTTCTGTGTTGAACCAGTTACAACTGAAATAGCACAAGAAGTTAAGTCCAAGTCAGTTAGCACAGTGACTTCTACCCAGTGTAATACTGCTATCCTTGGGTTTGGTTTTTTGTTGGTTTTTTTTTTTTTACTTACCCCTGAAATTACATCTTGGCTCTTTTTTTTTTTTTTTTTTTTTTTTTTTCAGGTCAGTGTGCTATTTTTTCTTTTAAAATCTGTAGCTCAACAAACTGGAAGTCAGTTTTGCATATAATCCTGATGCAGACTTGCTCTTTTATCTCATTTCTCATTTTATACTATCAATTAGCTTTGACAACATTTTCACTGAGCAACATCTAACAGAAATATATCTCATAAAACAGTAGGGAAAAAAAAGGAAGGCACTTTAGGGAGTTCTTGAGATAATTACACGGTCTTTTATAAAATTAATAGAGGAGCTAATTTAGAGAAGACTTATTCTGAAAGAAAAGGTCCTGAACTTGAATTTTGAGTTAGGACACAGCTCTACCCTCAAATGTCTGCATTAGAGTGGCAACAGAATAGGCTGGAGACAGCACTACTTCAGCCTATAACTGCCTGACCTTGAACCAAACAGCTGAATTTCAGTCCTTTCACAACATTGCCTTTACCCTATGTCAACAGGACATAACTACAATCCTTACCCATGGTAGCTGCCACTCTACCACAACAGCAGGACCACATGAGGCCATACACCGATACAGCTTATATTTCAGGTTTTAGTTAATTTTAATTTTGTGGAAAGAATACCTCTTCGGAAGTGATAAACAAAAGAAAAAACAGTAACAAGTTACAACAGAATCCAGATAATCATTTTGTACAGCTATTAAAATGCCTGTTTCTCAGGGAGGACTTGATGTTAGCAGAGGCAGAGACAGTGGAACTACCATGACTACAACAACACTTGATTCCTTCAGCATCTTTGCCTGTATTTTTAAGCTGGCTAATATCCTTTGAGGAGATTCGAATTGTAGCTGGATATTATAAAAAATATTCAGATATTCTATAGAAACTGGTTGAAAGTAACAGAGAAATCTAGGTGTCCAGGAGAAAAGGACATGTCCTTCATTTGTTGTCCATATATTGGAATATTTTCAGAGCTTTCTTCTGTATATTCTGCATAATCTTTTATGATTATTCTGAATTATATCTTAGAAATGTGAATTAGAGAAAGTTCTTCCAGCATCTAAAAAAATTCCTGTGTACTTATTCTTTTGTCGATATGAGATGAAGTTCATCATGTTCTTTTCTCTAAGCTTGGTAGGACATTGTGGCTATGCTAGTGCTGTAAGGTGCAGCCTCTCCTTCTCTTGCATCCAGCATCATTTTCTGGCACTCGCTCACACAGCAAGATCTGCTCAATCCAAAACAAAAGTTTACATGATGAGATAATGCTTCTTACAGCTGCTTGTGGCAATTAAATACTGTTAGGCAGTAATGGTATAATGGATATATCAATAAAGGTAACATTGGTGTTATGCCTGTCTCTGATGAACTCCTATCTATCTGAATCCCCTCAATATGGGGAGGGGGGAAAGGAGAGAGTGGCAGGTTGTTGAAATGGGATGGCTATCACAGCTACAGCCTCGTTTAATTGACTGGTACCAATAAAAGAAAACTGACTCTCACTACATATATATCATTTGGTTAAGGCAAAAATGTAATCCCAAATTGTTACTCCAAATACCATTGTGAGCAAGGAAGAAAAAAAAAAAAAAAACCAAAAAATAAAGGTAGTACAGAAACTTGGCAATTATCTGGAAGATGGCAACAAAAATTATATGTTGCTACACAAGACCTGGAGGGATACAGAGTCTGTAGACAAAGTTAGCCTGTTAAAATTCCTGTAAGACTTTGGTGACCAATGCAGTACAGAGCAGGTGAAAATGGAAAAAATCTTAGTGCATACTGAATCAAAGGGAATGACTGCACACAACACCTAATATTTTCTAATAAGGTCAAAAATTAGCAGTCCTTAGTTGGCAGTTGTTTTTTATTCTCCTGACAATCTCAAGCAAACCATAATTGATGGAGTTCGTTCCTACTGCTGGACATATCATAATGGCTTTTCTTTTTTTTATTTTCTCCCTCTTCACGACTTTGAATGAAGAATTTGAATGAGTGTTTCCATTTATGTCTGCTAAGTACTGTTTCACATAGAGCTTTTTTTCCCCTGCTTTGTAATTTACCCACATCAAACTAAAAATACAATAAAGGCATGCTGTTCTTTTAAATCACATGGTGAGGCTGGGCTAACTCCTATTGCCATTTTCTCTTTAACACAAGTAATTATACTCTTCAACTGCCCTTTAACTCTCTGTGGACCAAGAGCAGTCCTGCGTGGAAATGAACTTAATTCTGTTCACTGGAGTGGAGTCTCTTAACCATGGTGAGGCAGCTTGTTTCCATAGTTTTATGTTGTTAGCTGTAAGCAGCTAGATCTATTTTCCTTTCTAGGTTGCTTCTGTTAGCCCTGATATCTTGTCTTTGCAAATAGCATGTTCAGTGTGAAGAATGAGACCAAATCTTCATCTAGAAGTGAGTGTGACCCCACAAGGAAACTGGCAGATTTTGGACGTAAAAATTCTCAAATCTTTTGAATCAATGTATGCAAAAGATAAAACCAGGGCTTGGGGCACAAGTTTTAGCAAAGCACTGAAGCACATGTTTATTTAGGCATGTAATTAGGACTAGGTATTTTCTTTTCAGAGTGTTTTACTGAAGAATGCAACAGTAATTCATTAAATTACTTGTGAATGCACAAAGATGTGAATTATTTGCAACAAATAGTATTATCTAAGGATAGAATTTGAAAAAAAAAGAGCAAACCAACAAACCAACCCAAAAGTAGGTTTGACACTGAAAACCACAAATAATATAATATTCAAGCTAGATTTACTGATATAGTCTAATACCATATAGATATGGTTATATGGTTTCAATACATGTTTATTATCTGCCTTCACAAAAGGACGGGGATAAAGACTCCCTTCTCTGCTCCCTTGTCTGTATATCCTTGACAGTTATTTTCAGGTTTTCTGATTGAAAACTCAGATTTGAACCCCTGAACATATATAAAACACTGTTAATATAAGGCATTTTGAAGCGAAGCTGTTATATTTTGCATTCAATCTTTAGATATTTGTTCTTAAAGATTATAATGCCTCAAAAGCATGACTCAAATTACAAACACTACTCCAGTGAATATTATTTATTTTATATACACAGAAACAGTTTTTTTGATAGACAATAAAATGTATACACTAGTCATGCTAGCCAGTGCATAGGATATTCTGGCCTTAACTTACATATTTGCCAAAGACTAAAGAAAGTTATTTAATTTAGTTTTCCCAATGTATGCCTAGTGTCAAATAACAGGGCTACTTCTGCTAAAAGATTCATCTGCTTTTTACTTTTTTTTTTTCTTCAATCAGGTTCTACTTTTTTTCCAGAAACATATGTTAGAGGTGATACTACCACTAGTCATGGTAGTCAGAAACTCCCTCAGAAATAAGATATTTTAAGGTACAGAATACATTGCCTAATCTTTCAGTAGTGTCATGAAATAATGAAATATTTTTAGAGTCAGACTAAGTTGGGTAATTTTCACATTTCCTCATGCTTATCTTCACTTTGGGATTTGGAGAGGAAGAAAAAAAATAAATCCCAATTTAGAGCATGAGTGGTTGCTTTCATAGTATTTCAGAGCCAGACAGAACTAGAAAGTACTGGAGATGCCCTTGGGGAAGCCTGTTCTCAGGAGACTTCAGTCAAGTTTTAAGCCTGTACTAGCTGGGTATCTGCATTTTTTTTTTTTTTTTTTTAGAATTACCTGAAAGGTATCAAACTTATTCAGGTCCCCTATCTAATATGCAATTTCATTTAGGTAATAACTTTCTGATTTCTCAAGCTATACTCTGTGGGACTCTAAAAGAATTAGGACTTACACTGCTGGCTTTTTTACTGCATATCCATATGCATGATGTACCTTTAGGTGGTAGGGCCATCATGCAGATTATGACACCTTAAGTAGGCTATATAACTCAGTTATGTTAGGATAGGTGGTCAGCAGTTCCAGATATAATCACACTCATGTTCTATTGCAGAATAATTAATGAAACAGAGAAACACACACACAAAAATTCTATTAAATTAGTCATTTAAAAGAAAGCCTACTTATGGAAACCTTTTTTTAGCTAAAAAGCCAACTTGCAGTACTGTCCATTTAAGTCAAGAAAGTGAAAAGCAAGCAGCATTCAATACAGGAATTCAAGCTTCAAAGGGTTATCCTGAATTGGTTCACTGACAGAGAATTATCCAAGCAAAGGTCAGGCACTCATTAAACCTTATCTGAAGCCAAAGTTATATGTTATGGTTTATTGCCTCAAGTACCAATTAATAAAGAATTAAAGAAATGAAAAACCAGTGATTCATACCTTTGCAGGGAGAACACTCATACTTCAGCATAATGCTAAAATATTAATAGTCATTTTAGTCATGTAATATTTTATTGGCACTTAACTCTGTAAGTTTTATCAAAAGATATATGACATTCATTTTTAACAAAATGCTGAGGAGATTTGGGGAACATTTACTCAAAATCTAATAAAGTAGATTTGAGATATATTTTCAAATGGAAGCCTTAAACACAGGCATTAATTATTAATGAAGAAAAAATGCTTAATAATAGGGGTCCGGGTAGAGACCATAAAGAAATGTTGAAATATCACTGTGATTATCAAGGGCAATTGTCTTATAAGGAAGCTGCAACAGAAAACATTAAGTGTTGTAGCAGTGTACAAGAGCACTAATGCATTTTGCTCACAAAAGCACTTCTAGCAGGCTTATTTTTATCATCACAGGCATTTCATTAGTTTGACACAGTCTAAACATTTCTTCTCAGTGTTCAGATGGTTAAATGCTCCACACATACTTGCCTGCACAACTGTCTTCAAAATACTCTTATTTCTTACTATTTTCGTCAGCAGCATATGCTCCAAACCACCTAAGGCTCTGAACTGATGCCCTTTAGCATGCTAAACTGAAAATATGTTTGCACCTGCAGATGCCAACAAGGTTGCAACTGTCACAGAATGCTTTCCCTTGTCCTTGTTATCTGTCACATTAAGAGCTGGAAAACACAAGTCACTAGTGATTCTGAATGAAATAAAAGTGGCAAAACTAATGTCCAGCCAGTGGCAGAAACTTGAGAGTGCAGATAATCTCCTAGGTCAAATAAAAATAACAATAAATGTCTGGCCTCGGTGAATACAGAATAAATCCATGTGGAAGATTAAATCCATGTAGAAAAATAAATTCTGATAACTGAGTCTTCAAGCCCGAGCATGAGTAAACTTGACTACTTAACATCTCTTAAAGTTTTTCCTCTGTCTGTCTACCCAAAGAGAGAGTTTTCCATCACTGTAGTGATAGCTGAACTCATAATGGAAAAGCTTATCGTCCATGACTTCACATGTTTAAATGCTTAACGTATAGTCAACCACTGTAGCCTATTTCTTCTCCTTCTCTGTGGAGGCACATAGCCATTTGCAAAGTATTCTGCAAATTTCCATGAGCATTTGGCTATTTCTTGCTTGGTCTGTTATATCCCCCTAGTCATTATCTAAGGAAATTTGAGTGAACTACTCTCAAATTTCTTATGTTCTTTCCTCACATGTTGCATAGAGGAATTCTTCTACAGGACAAATTACACTAAATACTGACAAATCAAATGATGCAGACCCAAAGTTCCTTGAAGTCAACATGGGAATTTTCAGCCGTCTTTAAATCAGGTTCCTGAATTTTATTTAGGTGGAGGTCATTGTCCTGTATAATGCCATTGTTGCACTGGAGAAAGTGTATTTTTTAAATAATAAAAATAATAACGTTACAAAATTCAAACTCAGTATATTATTTTGTAGGTAAGATCTCAGAGTATATTACAAAACATTATGATTCCTCTTAAGAAACACATGAATTGGTTCCTGCTCTCAGTGTGACTTTTTGTCAAAGTATTCTGTAGGCAGAATAGGTCTGCAGCAGGTCTGGAGCCATCTGTCCAGGTGAGTACTAGTGAACTTCGGCTGCTCCAATATGGTGGTTCAGACTAATTAGCTACTGTGTTAGAGTATCTTGCTTTATATTGCCTGAGGTGCAGAGGTTTGACACAACTTTTCACAACTAAGTTAAACTAAAAAATGGAAAGCATGCTATCTTCTCACATGTAAAGCCCAGTGAGACACATGCCTCTTTCATCACATAATGACATACCAATACACTGGAGTACAACTCTGTGTTGCACCATTTTGGTGCTAAGACTCTGAGAGCAGTGAAAGGAGAATGAGTGGGATCTTTGTCGGATGTGTATACTTACCCCTGTGTTCAGCTGGTGAAAAGATTCACGGGGCCGAGGACCAGACGAGAAGGTTACATAAGCTTATCTGACCTGTACCAAAGACCATGGGAATCCCTACATCAATCCTGTACTAAGCCCTAACATCTCTTGCTGAGCTAGGAAGCATAATTTCAAGAGATAAGCAGGCTTGGTTTGGAGTTCAGTGACGGGGACCTCTGCATACCTCTGCATAGCTGACAACTGTCAAAAAAGCTGATAAAAAAACACACCCTTTTTTGTTTGAGTCTGTCCAGCTTCAGTTGCTGAATCTTGATCTGTTGCTTGCTGCTAGATAATGTCATTGACATCAGATTAATAAATTATATGTCTGTATAACCTCAACAGCCTCTGCGGTCAAGACCATCAACATCTTACACATTTGGGGGTAATAATTGGAACAAAACTTCTATTTTCAGCAATTCCTGCATGCTGGAGCTTATCTCTTAATGTGTAGCTGAGATGGTCCCATCTCTTTTTTCCTGAAAAAGAAAAAGCATAGAAATAGGAGGTACTTTTTCAGGCACTGGGTACAGTCGGTTCCTTAAGAAAGCTTGTCTTTCTTTTTTTAGGAAATTAGAAAGGTTTACTGGTCTCTTGTGGTTTGTATTTTTACAGATTTCAAACAATGAGAAACAAATGTGCCTTTAAAGAGAGAAACTAATTGTTATAAATTAACTTCTGAAGTATGTTTAAATATTTCTCTTTCAATTTGTGCAATAAGGGAACAATTTAAAAGGTATAGCAGGGTGCCTGTCACTTCTGTCCTCTGTAGGAGGAAAATACAGAGTAGCATATGCCAAGCCTTATTCTCTTCCAAATGCTAACATGAGTGGATGTCAAATCAAATCTCTCACAGAAACAGAAATGCAGCTGCAGGTATTATGTTTGTCAAAACCCTTCTGCTACTGATCTTTCAATTTCTGTTTGTATGTTTAATTTATTTCCTCAAAATAATTAACAGAAATTTGCAACTCAAGATACAGTATGGATGTGTGCATGTATGCATGCACACCTGTGTGCAGACCTCTTTTAATCCCTCTATTATAGCCCTTGACTATTTTGACCAAAGTGTCTCCATGCAAATAAGGAAAAAAATCTAGAAAAAAATAAATGTATATGACCCTTGGTATTTTTTAAAGGTGTTTCTGTTTTCTTTGCATATATATAAGCATTCTTAAGGAAGGAGGGAAAAAAATGAATAGTTGTAACCTGGTGTCTGCAATAGATCTTATTTCTTATCATTTTCTGATTGTATGTCATTCCGTATTCTGTAGTGTAACTTCCAGGAAAGTGCATACCAGATTATTTTTTC
>NW_010308622.1:24844-29019 GCF_000700745.2 Antrostomus carolinensis
CATTCCATGATTGTTTATAGAAACCTATCCAATAAATACTTTTACCCTCAGACTGTTCTGTTAATGTAAAAAGGAATGTGTTTCATCTGATTCACAAAATAGAAACCTGTGGAGCCGAAACCACTGAATACAGATCCATTTACCTTCTGGACTTCTCTGATTAAATCCCAAAGGAGGAACTAGAAAGTGCTATATGGTTTCAGAGTTCCTCTCTGAAGACAAAGGCATCCCTGACCAAAAGTTCAAAGTTGGATATTCAGCACCTGGCATTTGCAACAGCGACAACTGGATTTTTGTTCTTGTTCCTCATTCCTATATAATTCCCTGCACATTCAGAGGATTACACACTGTTTATGCATCATGCAATCTCACTGAGTCCTGTTTCTTTACAGTATTTACTCCTGCTGCTAAAAGGAAAATAGGCTCTAACAATCCTCTTTTCGTGCCAAAGCTGCTGCTACTGAATGAACACATCCTGCCTGCAGTAGTCTGATTGATCCCTGCGATCCCTGCATCCAATGGCAGTTCAAAAGAATTCTGCTGCTCAAAGGACTAAAATTGGTATTCGTTTAAGATTTACTGGCAAACCAAAGCTCCTTCATGTAACAGCAAACGCTATTCTGCCTTTCAACTCCACAGCATACCAAAGTGACACTGAACAAGTTCAAACTTTGGATGGTCTTGACAGCACACTATACCTTAAAAATGGCATTTCCTGTCTCAGAATCCTCCGTAGCTCATAAGCAATAGCAAATGTCACTGAACTGAGCCACAGCTTGCATCTCCACTCTGACGCAGGACATGTGTACTTGGGACACGTTCAAAAAAATAAATTCTAAATTATCTTGCACATGGTAGCTTTTTGCATGTTAAGGTCACCTTTGCTGCTTGTCAGACTCCATTGCCTTTAAAAGCTCAGTCCTGCTGCTACAAAGTACAATTCATACATTCATATATCCCCTTGCAGTGCTCGGTAGGCTTAAAAATATAGGCTTTAATAGACTGCTTTGAAAAGTGGAGAATGGAAAGGTTTTCCTGCAACAGAGAACTTTGTAGGTGATACATGAAGCCTGGGATTATGACCAGCCTTAAGATTAGAAGGACATCATTTTTATAGCTTACTTTGCAAAAGAATCCAATGTTCCACCCACACACACTCAAATGCTTCACCTTCTCTTTTTAATTGTCTGTCTTCTGAAGACATAAAGGACCCCAAAACACAATATTTGCTATGATGGTCCAAAATACTTCAAGGCTGCAAAGATTGAATATTGGTGAATTTAAAAGTCTGTTACTAAGATCTTTTGGTCCAGTGTTGGTCAAGTTGATAGTTTTATGCAATAACCTTCCAGAATATAATAGCTAAAACTTAGTGTTATTTTTCCAGTATAATCAAGGCTGATTTTATTTCAAGGGGAGTGCTACACCACTAACTGAATGACTAGCATGAAATATATGCATGCATATCTGTCCATATATAACATGTTGAACTGTAATCAGCACAAACAGACCTTACTAGCATATTGGTTAGTTCTACCTATATACTTTTCAGTGAATTTTGAACTTTCAGAAGCCCAAGTAGATTGCAAAGATTACTAGTGGTGTGAAGGTTTCTCTACAGTGAACATTTCATTGTCATTTAAGCAGAAGTTCTAATTCAGGATATTCAGGCCAGGCCAGTTTAGAAATTAAATGGAAAACTGCTTAGGAAAGTGTTGTCTTTTTATTCATAGAAAGGTAAAACATTATTTCTGTCTTTCCACAATTACGCTTAGAGCAATACCATAAAGCTTACTGCTTTCCTCCATTGCTTATTATGCAGTCACGGATGCACTTCTCCCATGTTCCATACAGCTTGGATGCAATAATACTGTATTACTTTCTCTGTACACACAGGAAAGTTGATAATCATAATGTCCCTTGAGGTACATATGTACATAGGTTCTAATTAAATAGCATATATTACTCAAAAGATTCTTTTTACAAGTCTGTCACTTTTAAAAAATCTTTCAGATTCATAAATGATGTCTTTTCAAATTCTTCCACAACATTGTTGAATGATTTTTCTAGATTGATTGATGCCTAGTGAATTTTACTGAGAATTAATCACTGTCCCTTTTGGGAGAGTGTTTTCATCTAGTCACTAATTCTCAACAAGACATGCCAAGGTCATTAATGTCTTTAGATTTATAATAGTAGGGCAAAAAAAGGAAAGTCTGATTTCTGTATCTCCTGCCACTGTCATACTGTATTCACTGAGGGAAAGTAGAAATTTGCCCTCATTTTGGTGGAAGCTACCCCTACTTTGGAAACTGCTAAAATAACCCATCAGTGATTACTTATAATAATAAATACTCTCTTCATTATTAGAAGACAAAGTAATGAAAAAGGGGGTCAGAAGCATTAGATTCACTTTTCCAAGGGAAAAATTGAGGCACAGTGAAGATAAAAGATCTGTTTAAGGCCAGTGGCACAGCTGGGAGTAAATCTCAAGCTTCCAGTTTTAACAAGTCTTGTGTACTAAGACTGGGGACCTGTAGGCCAAAGTCTTGAATCCATGGCTGATTTTCTGTAGAATATTGAGTATTGTGTCTCCCTTGTGATTGTCTCAAAATTTGGTAAAATAATTTTACATCTTTTGTAACTAAAAGCAAAAGTTTATGTTTTGGCCAAAAGTCAGAAAAGAGTTAAGGGTCCTGACCTCCTTCTAAACAATAGTCTGGTGTCATAGAGCCTCTCTTAGGAAACTCAAATCTCCTCTGAAATGAATTAGAATGTGGATTGCATATTTCTGAATTTCCAAATCAAGAGGCTGTAAAAGAAGGTTTCTTCCATTCTTAGAGCTATTCATTTAGAAGAAGCCTCTCAATTATTCATCGAGCCTATTAAAATAAAAAGAAAATAATGACAACAGATTGGTGGCTCTGGTACTCATGACCTGGTTCCAACCTTTGCACTGGTGATTATGTATATAAAAAACAAGCCATGACCTGAGACAAAAGGCAGAACCACTCACTGCTTCCCCCTAACATGCTTCCACAGTATTCAGTTTCATTAAGGGTAAGTCAAATACCCGAACTTCAGGGCTTCAGTGAAAAAATAAATATGGATTATCTGAATCCATTGCATGTGTCAAGCCTTTGTTTCTGCTGCTTTGAAGTTTGTTTTAAAATTTGAGTATCCAAATCAAAACTGTAGGCAAAAGCTTATTTGCACATCTCTAAAATAACTTTTTTTTAAAATATATATACCAAATTTTCTGCATGGAGATTACATTTAGACAAACACAGGGACTTTGTGTAGGATATGTAGTTTCTCTGATGATCACTTAATCTTTATAACTGACAACGACAGTTTACTATTTGCAACATGTTACCCTAACTATGTTGGAACTATCGGTGTATAAGTACAGTGGAGGTATGCAAAAGGAGTAGTCCCTTGAGGAATGTGAAGCGTGAGGAGTCAGATAATACACAAAAAGGTACATTGCGGCAACATAAGGGTGATGCTGAAGAAAATTTATTTTTCCACTCTATCAAATAGTTTATGGAGTATTTTATAGCACATCATAAAATTGTATTCTAGTAAAAGACAGTTACCCCACTCTTCAAGACTGTTATAAAAGACTTTAGTCCAGTTCCGTCTTCATAAATTATTTCAGCATCATGAAAGTCCTGTACATCAACCCAGTAAAAACACATTTGGTATTCCAAACTTGAGGAGAAAAAAGTTGGAAAATGGTAGATCACTTTTTAAAAACTCGTCTGTGCTTTCTGATTTCAGAAGAAGGTGCAGACTAATTGAGAGGTGATCACTGGCAGGTGTACTTCAAGTTCTCCACTTCCTAACTGGAGCTCTGAAAGTGTCCTCAGATAAGAATAAGCCTAGAGATGCTGAATAGGTCAGAAAAACCATCTGCATGTCTCAAAGTCTAACTTGCACTGGCAGGCCCTACAGCAGTGCTGGGAAGGCCACCACCCTGCAACCTGCTGCGCTCCCACCTTCCCTCGCCAGTTCTCCCCCTCGAAAAAGGTGGACAAGTTCTGCTGGGGAACTGGCCGATTTCCCGAAAAGCTGAACCCCCCGCCCTCTCTGCAGGCAGCGGGCGCTTCAGACGGGGCCCGCGGCGGTGCAGGGCGGTGGCTCTCGGCGGGCCCTGCGGTACATTCAGGGTA
>NW_010308623.1:0-5391 GCF_000700745.2 Antrostomus carolinensis
GGCGGGGCAGCGCCTGAAGCCAGGCCGAGGGGCGGAGACCCCTCCGCGGAGCAGGGCGAGCTGTGGCACCCGGTGGGACAAGCCCTTAGAAGCCGGTAACGGCTCCAACTATTGCAGGTTTTCATATTTTTGCCCTGATTTAGTTTTAAATTCGCAGAAATAACGCAGAGGCCGTTTGCTCCTGACTGCCTTTAGCGAGTGTGAAGGTACTGGAATAATTAAAGAAACTTTATGAAATTTATCCAGGGACTTCCTTTTTATTTAATTTAACAAATACTCCTGCGGTGCAGGAGTCTGCAAGGCAGCAATGCTTCCTCCCTTGGGGACTCTGATGAGTTGACCCTGGAGGGACGCCAGGTGCCCACCAAGCCGCTCTATCACCCTCCTCCTCTGCAGGATGGAGAGGGGAGAAAATAAGATGGAAAAAGATGAAAGAACTCACGGATCAAGATAAAGGCAGTTTAATAGAAGCACAAAGCAAAGCCATGCATGTGGAGGCAAAGGAAGAACAAAATATTTATTCTCTACTTCCCATCAGCAGGCGATGTCTGGCCACTTCTCAGGAAGCAGGGCTTTCAGAACTCGTAGTGGTTGCTCTGGAGGACAAATGTCTTAAATATTGAATTACCCTGCTTCCCCCTCCGTTCTCCTACCCTTTATTTCAGAGCAGACGTCATGTGGTATGGAATATCCCTTTGGGCAGTTTGGGTCAGCTGTCCTGGCTGTGTCCCCTCCCAAGACCTTCCCCACCCCCAGCCTACTGGGGCGGGGGAAATGTTGGAGAACCAGCCTTGATGTTGTGCAAGAACTGCTCGGCAGTAACCAAAACACTGGTGTGTTATCAGCACCTTTCTAGCTACTAATACAAAGCACAGCCACTATGATGGCTGCCACGGGGAAAATAAACTCCATCTCAGCCAGACCCAATACAGGGATGCTTCTTCCTTGGCAAAATAGTCGTGGCTTTTAGTTCTTACAGAGTCTTGAGTTTGCCTTGTGTTACTTTAACTTTGCTTAAGATATTGAGGGTGTTTTGTAGCTCAAGTAGAGGAACATTCTCCAGAGTCTTCTAAACCAGACCTGCTCTGAAGGAGATAGGTGTCTAAACACTTTATTTGAGTACCTGCCTTTGAGTGGCATCTCTGCAAGTGGGAATTTAACCCCCTCATAGAGCACACGGTACACCCAGTTCTCATTTTCCAACTGAGTGCTCTAATCACTATACCATCATACAGCCCTGAGGCAATCTCTCCTATTACTGGTGCTTCGTTTTCTTCAAAAGACGGTATGGTTTTTGCTCATGTTTCTGTGTATCACATGTAAATGGAGCCCCACAAGAAATGAAACAGAAGGATGCTCTTGGTTTTCCACATCATCTGTCCGAAGCTGAGAAGGTTTGAGTTGCTGGGGCCAGGCAGGTCTGGTCATGCACAGAAGCAGAGATCTTGACACCTCCAAGAACCTTAAATGAAGACCCTCCAGTGGGTTTAAGTATCTCCAGCAGTAGGTAGAAGCAGCTGATGCAAGACATCCTGAATCATAGTCTTGGCCTTGGACTGTTACATCTAAATCATGCTTTGGGTAGTTAACATACAGGTCAAGGTCTTCGACTTTAAATTTATAAGCTCTTCAGATTAGCCAAGGATTCATCTTCCTATGCTTCTCTTTTAACCTTTTTAGTGATATGTAAAAAAGCAATACATCTGTGAAGGAGGAGAGTGTCTACTGAAAGCTCTTCAGAAAAAGACACTGAGAAGATTTGTAGCTGAAATAACCACTCTATGGTGGGTTTTTTCGCTTGCTTGCTTGGTTTATTCTTTTTCCTTTCTGTGCTAATTAAACATTCATTGCTCATAACTGTAATTACTCTAGTCCTTCTCAATTGTAGTGTCCCCTAGGGCACAACAAAGGACCTTCCAGAAGTTATGCAAAAAACCTAACAGAGCAGTGTGTGTGTTGGCATTCATAAAAATAGTGATTACTGTCGAATCTTCCTTTTTTGGGTTTTGTTTTTTTTTTTAGACTATACATTTTAAGAACAAAAACAGAATTAGCTGATGTTTGAATACATGTATGTACATCATATATTTCTACCCTCATACTGGTGGTCTGAAAGGTATAGCAAACCTCATGATGTAGGTACGGCAGTTCTTTCCCATCTCAAACCAAGTACAGTTTTCACTGGTTCCTTGCTGCTGTCTCAAGCCATGGAAATGCTTTATATTATTAATTTTAGAAACCTTACATTCTCATAATCTTCTTAAATTTAGAACTGTGTCAGTTGACAGTTGAGTTAACAGACAAGAAACGTTACTTGCTGCAGTGGCGCTAACTGTTGGGGATGCTTCTGTACACATGGATATTATAGTGAATCGGGTAAAATCCAAGCTGAAGGGTTGTCAGATTTCTAAATTCTACAATATACGTGATTTCCTTCCTATATGTTTCTATTGCAGAAATGTAACTTTTCTTATTTTTCCATATGGAATAATTTGCTTTGGTTGCTATTATTAAAGTGGAAACTATTATGCTACTTAATCTATTGTTTGTATAGAAAATTATAAAGGAAACGTGATGTTAATGCCTAAGCAATGTCCTATTGAATGTTTCCTATTGTGACATTTTCTGGTTTTACTGTGACTTCCCCCCCCCCCCCAGTTTTTTTTTTAGGTTGGATGAAGCACCAGTGAAGGTGGAGGAGGGAAGAAGCACGCAGCACCACATGCCATGGGTCATGGAGAGTGCTGCAGGCTCTGGTGGTAACACAGCGATGACAGCTCATGCTCCCCTGCCATCTCCCTGGCTGGGACTGCGCGTTGTCCCATGTGATCTCAAAGCTGTCTAATTCCCTTGTGATCATCATGTGCCTTTCAGCTCCCTTTGATCCATCAGTGCAATGAACTTCTCTGTGACTTTGCCTCTCTCTGTGTTTATGAGTACTTCTTCAGATGTCACACCAAGGAGCAAAACTCTGCCTCCAAACAGTCATTAAGAGCACTGAAATATCCTACTTGAAGGCAAATCTCTCTAAGAGATAATCAAAATTAATTACCTAGACAATTATGGCATTGATACTAATGGGAAAACTTACATTTTAAGCTTGCAAAACAGCCACACAGCTGTAGTTCTCTTTTCAGCCTGGAAAAGAGAAGGCTCTGGGGAGATTTTAGAGCAGCCTTCCAGTACCTGAAGGGGCCTACAAGAAACCTGGGGAGGGACTTTTTATAAGGGCAGTTAATGACAAAACAAGGGGTAATGGCTTTAAACTGAAAGAGGGGAGGTTTAGATTAGATATTAGGAAGAAATTCTTCACTGTGAGGGTGGTCAGACACTGGAACAGGTTGCCCCCTCCCTGGAAGTGTTCAAGGCCAGGTTGGATGAGGCTTTGAGCAACCTGGTCTAGTGGAAGGTGTCCCTGCTGATGGCAGGGGGGTTGGAACTGGATGATCTTTAAGGTCCCTTCCAACCCAAACCATTCTATGATTCTATGACTTATCAGCTTTGCCTGAGAACTGAATTTGATTGAAAAGAACAAAAAATTAATTTTTAGCAACTCTAAATGAAAGTTTCCTGCCATGCAGCCAAAACCTCTGGGTTCTACCCCTCGTCTTCTGCACTGTGGTCAGTTAAATGCATCTGGAGAATGGACGAGAGGGTCAGAAATCCTTGGTCAGTTTCACCTGAAGAAAGCCACATAATTCTCCAGTCTGTAAGAATCTCCAGAGTTTTACACCTCTAGGAATTCTTTGTGGGTTAGGCCTCCTGACCTTCTGTAATGCCTTTTGAGGTGCCCTGGAGCATCCCGTTGGACCTTTAGCTGCTTTTCAAGGATGACATTGGTCTTCTGCACATCTTGCATCACACCAACCAACCCCCTGCAGATGCCTGGGATTCCTTAGGGCATCCCAAATGGCACAAGACCTCTATGTGTGGACAAGTGAATTCAGCTTTAAATGTCTATTAGTAGCCAGTGGTGGTCTAAATAATTAGATAGTGGAACCTAGAAATGCTTGACCTCATCCTGAAGAAGACACCTTGTGGCTACTGTGCTACATTGCTCCTCGGGCTTTATTAACTGCATTTATTAGGGATGAGATTCAGCTGCCTGAACTTCTAGTGCCACTTGAGATGTTCTTGCACATCCTGCCTGGCCTCCAGCTCATGCTGCAGAAGGGCATGGGTTTTCCATAGCTCTTGTGTCAGCCCCATCTAGGTGTCCTGGATACCATACGGCATCTCAAATGCCACTAGACAACCTACACTTAAGCAACTGAAGCCTTAGCTCTCTGAAATGGGAGCTTAGACATCTAGCACCCATGTAGACACGTATATTCAGGAGCGTTAATCTCCCATGAATCTCACCTATAATGTTCTCTAATGTGAACTAGTCATGATGTTGGTATCATCGTTGCTGAAATGCATCACCCAGGGAATACCACCATAAGACTTTTGAAACAGCTTCAATTTGCATCTTGTACCAGACTTAAATAATGTTGTGGTGTTTGGTTTTGGTTTTCATTGTTTCTTGAGGATTTATACAGATCAGATACACATTAGTTTAATCCTTGTTGCTCATAAAGTACTAACGGTCTGACTTTTGCATGTCTGTACTTGTTTGAACAGTGATGCTACAAAGACATAAAAATGTGTCTTTTTACATTTGCTGGCAAGGTTCTGATCTACCAGATCCTGGATTCATTGTTTTCCATAGGTAACAGACACAGTTTGCCATAGGGTGAGAAAATTAACCTCCTCCACCAACCCTGCAAGAGCAACTCCTGCCTTCATGGTGTAACCTTAGGGCCGCCTGGAACGACAGCACAGCCTGTCTGACCAAAAGGCAGCCACCTTCATGTTCTGAGGTCACAAGATGGGGTCTCGCCTACGCAGGAGCAGAGACGCGGACTGTGCAGCACACACAGATAACACCCGTTACCCCCGTCTCCATGGATTTCAGTGCTGGGCAGCCTCTTGCAGAGGTGCTTTATGAATGTTAGAAATGAATGCCTGGGGAATTATAGAATGGCTTGGGTTGGAAGGGAGCTTAAAGATCATCTGCTTCCAACTGCCCTGCTGTGGACAGGGTTGCCAAATACAGGATCAGGCTGCCCAGGGCCCCATCCAACCTGGCCTTGAATACCTCCAGGGATGGGGCATCCACACCTTCTCTGGGCAACCTGTTCCAGTGTCTCACCACCCTCTGGGTGAAAAATTTCCTCCTAATATCTAACCTAAATCTCCCCTTTCTTAGTTTAAAACCATTTCCCCTTGTCCTATCACTATCTGCCCATGTAAAAAGTTTTTCTCCCTCCTGTTTATAAGCTCCCTTCATGTCCTCGAAGGTTGCAATGAGGTCTTCACGGAGCCTTCTCTTCTCCAAGCTAAACAAGC
>NW_010308624.1:0-21198 GCF_000700745.2 Antrostomus carolinensis
CCCAAGGTCCTTGACCACCGCTCCTAGGGCTCTGAAGTCCCTTTTGATAGTTCCCAGGTTACTCTTGGTATCATTAATTCCCACATGGAAGAGCAGCAGGGGGTAGTAGTCAGATGGGTGGACCAGACTTGGCAGTCTCTCCTTGACGTCTCTGATGTGAACCCCTGGCAGGCAACAGACCTCTCTTGACAAGGGCTCAGGTTGGCAGATGGGTGCCTCTGTCCCCTGGAGAAGGGAGTCTCCCACAACATCCCACAACAATCCCTCCTCATTTCTTCTGGGTGGTCCTGCATGGCACAGGGCCTAGTGGGTCAGTTTCATACTTTCATACTTCATATTTGTTCACGTAGATAAAATTGTGATCAAGAAATATTCGGATTTTCTGTCTTGACATCTGCAGTGTATTCTCTGCCTTCCTTTATGAATGCCATTTTGCTCCAGTAGTGTCCATTCAAAACACTGCTGCTAAGTTACCTCTCAATGTGTCTCCACAGGCCCTTCCTTAACTTTCAGCACCCTTCAGGGAGACATCTGTCAGTTGCTATCAAGAGCTTTGTTCTCACTGGTTATTGCCTGCTTGCTTACTTTTCAGGCACTACCTTGATATTGTTTTTCACCTCAGCTTTTCCTCACACTTAACAAAAGCTGCTGGTGGGTGGCTGCCAGTCCACCTCAGAAGCTTTTTCAATTTCTTCATCCAGGATTCCTTCTGCAGCAATGCTTGTGGAAAAATGAGAGGGCAGGTCTCCTGCTGTGTCATGCCCATTGCTCATGATCATCCCCAGGCAGCTTGCTCCCTTGTCCTTCATCAGGCTGTATTTGTCCGTTCTGTCCTCTCTTCTGCTTAACCCTTACGCTCTTTGGAGCAGGAGTTGTCTTCTGCAAAATTTTTGTAAAAAGGGATTCATGGCTTGGGAAGGTGGATTCAACGACAACAACAAAAAGACCCTGCAAGTGTGCAGCATCAGTCAGGCACTTTCTGATTTACTGGTTACTTGTTGGCATATTTGAACAAATGTGAATCTACTGCTGCTGACAAATAGGTCCTGAATGAAGGCAGACAAGGTCTTGTTCTTACAGCAAGCAACTGAGTCAGTGCTGTGAGCAGCAACGCTACTTCTGGGTTTCTTTTTCTCAGTTCTGTATGCTGAAGCACCAGTAGCAGTTAAAATCACTTTCACTGCAAGGAATTAATTTGCTTAATATTTTTGTCCCTGTAAATGTGCTGTTTTACATTTGTATTTTGTACAAGTGTTTAGAGTACGTGACTTAAGCAGTACAGTGAAAATGTGAAAGTCTTGTTGTAGGACAAGCACTTAAAGCCAGTGCTGCTGTTTCTCGTGCACTGAATGCAAATTAAGTTGTTTCAAGAAAAAGAGCAGAACTGACCATTTTACAGAATTACGTGACTTATGATGTTTCTATTCTGATTATTTCACGTCAGTGCTGCCATTGATCTGTTCATTCTTCAAAAATCCACCAGTTACTAAGCAAAGAGTGGTCTCTGCTGCCAGTCTCCGCTGTGAGTAGTGGTGGCGGTGGGACACCTCTGCTGCACCATGGCAGAGGACACAGTTCCTTCAGGCTTGTTCAGAAGTGCCAGAAAGCAATACAGAGAAAAGTCTCTTGTGTAGGCACTGTCTCTGTGGACATATGCTGAGGTTCCCTGGAGAAGACTGATGTGTTGAAATGTTTGAACACAGAGACTACTTTGGAGGATTACTTTCTGTATCTGAGCTGACAGCCATGACTGCTGTGGATGTAAAAGTGGAGAGAAAAAGGGAGTGCAAAGAGACAGTCCAATGATTCTGTCTGGAGAATATGTTTAACAACAGTGTTCTGCATTGTAGTTTTCTGTTTTGTTTGGAGAGGGCCTTAGACTTTTGGACATGTCTGTTGGCATATTTAACTCTTCCAGACCTTTTTACTTGTTTCTTTTATAAGGCACAGTGAATAAAACCTTTTTTTTTTTTTTTTTCCTGTACTGCTTGCTCACTTACAAGCGAAATGATACATGACAACCTAGCATTAGAAAGATTTCAAAATAAAAATTGTTTAGACTTTTCTGGTTTGAAGCCTTTGCATTATTAAATGCTTTAAATCAATCTTGTTTCAGATAGGGATTTAATGTGCATGGTGGCATCTCTGTCTAGCTGCTGGCATGGCAGGTACAGGAACCCGTATACTTTGCCAGAGATTAAGCTACTACTCTGTTAACTCAAATGCTGGAGACTTTGTGGTACTAAAGATCCTAGGTTTGGTCTGTTATGGCAAATAAATCAACTGTGTGCTCATGCCCATATTTCATTACACCAGAATTATTAGCTTGCCCTTCTGTGAAATCTGTGTACAAGTAATCTCTAAAATCAAGAATACATGCAGTCAGTTAAACTCTTCTACTTTACAGAATTTCATATATTCCAGTGTGTATTTCACTTCCAGTGCTACCTACCAAGTAACTTAGTTTCTTTTAAGTTGTATTTTCATGTCTGTAACATGAATTACATTTAAGTTAACAGTACAGTTGTTTTATCCTGACCTTTATGACCAGAATTATGTTAGTCTGCCCTTTTGTTAAAATGACATTGATAATTGTGACTAGTAACAACTTGAAGAATGTTGTCTTTACAATAAATATTCCACCTGGGTCTTATAAGAGCAAATAAAAAAATGAAAAGCACAAGATCTAGTTGAGAGAGGTACCCATTATAATTCAAATACAGATAGGAGCAAATACATTAACAAAAAAGTCTTTGAGTAGATTTGGAAGTTCTCAGCATTTCATTTTGAAGTAGATGAGTTAGTAATTGTAAATTTACCAAATTACATTATCTTTCTCTATATGCATTCATTACGTTGCTATTAATTCTGGTATGGACTCTGAGTACTTTGTAGAGATCAAGTCTGCAGATAAACATATACTTACTACTATGGAAATGACAGAAGCTTTACTGATATAAAAAGGCCAGAAGTGAATGTGTGGAAATTTCTATGATTTTTGCATTTTCAATGGTTCTGAACTGTGCTTGCGACAGAAGCCATTTCTGGTACAAATTGCTTTGCTATAGTTACACAGCGAAGATTTGAACATCAGTATATATGCATCAGCGTGTGCTAGGCCGGAACACAGGCTTACCCATTCACTGACCATAAATCGTGGGGCATTTAGAAATGTCAAGAAAAAAAATAAGTATTTTCATGTACATTATTTAAGACTACTGGTGAAAGCAAGATTCTCCTGGCTAACTAGGCTGATTGTATTATTTAAGATGTCAGGTTGCTAAAAAAAGAATTAAAGAATGACCGGATGAAATTGAACCGTGGTGTGTCTGCTAGTGATTGGGAAGGGTGAATGATTTGAAGACAAAGTTATCTGTCCCTTCTACTGAAAACTACAAATTATATTCTATAAAGTGGTGTGAAAACCAGGAGCTATGGCTAACTCCTTCCAAGAACCTGACAATCAGATTATCCTAGTGCAAAGACTATATCTGTCTGACTAACCTGCAACCTTGGCTTCTCCAGTTTTTGGTTACCAACCTTTCTGGCTCTACCCATGGAACTTGGATAGTCCTGAAACAGTTGAACCCGTTCACATCCACATTATCTCCTTTCTGTGGTGTTCCTTGAATGCATCTGTGTGCTTCAGACCAAGAGAACAGAAAGTCCTGCCACAGGAACCTGTTCTCTGCTCTTCCCACCCTTTTGTATATCACTTCCTACTTATCCATAAGGAGAAACAAGCCTAGGAGAAGTTGACAAAACCAATTGTGGAATGGACATATATGCCGCCTATTAGAATTAATGTTCAATGTTGATGCAGATGACAAAGGGTAGATGACAACAGGAAGAATGCTCACGTGAAGGTTAATCTTTATGAAGGTTAACCTTAAACACCACTGCACACATCTTAGAAATGTGGGTGAAAGGTGGCCTTTCCCTTCTTAGCTTGCAAGATCCTTCCTTCAGTGGAAATGGTGCTTTTGGTGTTTGTGTTTGAAGGCTGTTGATGAGCATTAGGTGGTATGGAGTGTATTTGTCCAATTTTGGCATGGTTTAGGCAACTCTTTGTATGTTCAATCAACACTTGGTTCACTCCACTGGCTCCCAGTCAGTTTTCAGTATAATCTAAGGCTTTGGTCTTGATCTTCAAAGCAACTGTTGGATCAAACACCCCAGCTACATCAAAGGCTGTATTTCCATTTGTGAACTGTCAGAAGAGCTGTATTCCTTTGGGGCAATGTAGATGATGAAATATCAGAGCAACATCTGCTGGGGACAGTGTTGTGGGTTGAGGGTACAGACTATAAAAAAAAAAAAACAAAAAAAAACAACCCACGAGGTGATCAGGTGAATCGAGAGTAAGATATTTTAAAGGAAATGCTACTAAATCTCTCCGTGAATGTGTTGCATCATAAATGTGATGCAGAAACAACTGCCATTTTTATCTGAAAAATAATTGTCAAAAAGAAGAAAATTAATAAAATTTGGAATGCTGTCAGATCATGAAAGGGATTATATTTTTAAATATCCTTTTATATGAGCCATAATATGCTGAATTTTTAGAAGTAGTGTACTTGTGCAGGGTAACCTCCTAGCAATATTTAAAACTTGCCTTTTCTTAGTATTAAAATCACAAACACTACTTACTGGGCAGAGGCCATATTATTAGCACAAGCTAAAGGATGGCATAGCTCAAAAGGAACCGAGTATTGTGTAAGTATGACTGTTGATGGACTCAAATCAAGTCTGATCGACTTCTAAATAAACCTTAAAGGTTTTGGTTTTAGCTGATCATAAATATTCCCCCAACGTGCTTTATCAAGTGTTATGGACAGAACTGATAGTGCCAAAATAATTATTTTCCCCCCCTTCAACCTGGTTGATAGGAAATGATAAATTGCTTAAAGGGATGAAAATAAAAATTACAACTCCAGACAATTTAATTGGATTAATGAAAAAGCTGTTACATTAGATACAAATTAAATACCATAATAAATAGTATTCTATAAATTTAAACTTGAAAAATAATTTTTTTATGTATGTGCAGGCTTTCATGGTATGTTTTTTCAGTTCTCACTTTTTATCTGATGGTAAGAGGTAATTTTTACCTGAGTGCCTAATGCCTGGTAGAAATGAGGCATCATTCTGCTATTTGAACATTTGAGTCCTTTGAGTGTCTGATTTCCTAAAGAGGTACATCAAAATCTTCATTTTAAGCTTCTCTTAGCCTGCCTAATGTGTTTACCTGAGCTTCACCAGCCATTCAGCCTTCTTTATGAAGAGAGGAAGTTGTCGTTAATTATGTCTTGTAACAAAGACAACTAGAAGTTGAATTGGAGGTATTATGTCAAGAAGCAGGGCAAAAACTCTAGTGGAACCTGCCCTATTTGCCTTATCTGGTGTGTGTTTCCAAAACGACTACAGTAAGGTAGAGTGCAATCATTGTTGACTTGGTTACAGAGTGGAAGGCTGAAGGCAACGAGGTTTCCAAAACCTTCCTCACAGAAATTTTGCTGAATTTTAAAGAAAACGTTGAGTTTACATAAGAAGAATCTCCTTATGCCTCAGAGGGAGACTGTATGAATGCAGAAATGATTTCATCTCAGTGCCATGTTCAAACTGAAAGTTTTTGTGCAAAGTTTGTGGAACTAGATTGCATGGGCCAATCTGGTATAATGAAAGAGAGAGCTTGTCACCCCTGAGCAGAGTGAAAATAGCAAGGCAATTGCCACCGAATCCTTTTCTGACTGGCCTGATTTGATGTCTGAATGGGTTTCCTTCCACAGTTGAACTTTGTAATAAATGCATACTTCAAACCACACTGTCACTAACCTTAGACATAAAATACAGGTGGTGGAAGTCTGTTCTTCAGTTAATTTCTTCTTTGATAGCAACTGCCTTAGGAAGGATCTAATCCTGAGTCTGTAAATTGCATCCTGTTTGTATCTGAAGAACTTTTACAAGTATTAGCTTGAACTATGATTTTACTTTTTTAATTCAGCTCTTGTGGTGAGTAATATGAAGTTAAGTCACAAGATGTCTTCTTCCTGACTGGCTGATATAAATTTGAAGCAAGAGGGAAAAAATAATGAGTTTCTATTGTTCAGCTGTGGATGATAAATTTTCATGTTCAAGTTCTTAACAATTTCAGGGTCTTATGAATATTTTAATGAATATGTAACCGGTGATACTTATAAGAAGTATGACCTCGTGATTCCTGATGAATTAAAGGGGCAACTTTGCCAATTATTTCTTTTGTTATACTAAGTGTTACCTTGAACACATCTCTGCAAATTTTTTGCTGGAAAAAATGGATATGAATGTGTAATGAAAGCAAAGGTTTGATCTGTGTACGTGTAGTTGTCTTATGTGTGTGCATATTTAAATGACAAAACTTAAGAAACAATGAAGTCTTGACATTTTACTGATATAACTGAGAATATGAATGAACAGCCTGAGTCTTATAAGATGACTGACGATAAATATTAGTAATACATAACTCTGTTTCCTAGTGTCACACAGACATATAAAAAATACCTTGTTCCATACAACAGCTTGGAATATTACTTGTCTTTAAAAAAAAAAAAAAAGAAAAAAAGACATGTAATTGGTACGCACCAGTTGTGTTGAAAGAATAGATGCAATGGGAGGGACAAGTAAAGAGCAAATATTTAAAGAATTGAAATAAATTATAATTTAATGCAAAATGCTTTCCAGATATGGAAATTCATTAACTAAAAAGTGACGTTCAAAATAGTTTTCTGTTGAGTTAGTAGTGCTCTGTAATATTGTACTGAATGATGAGCTACAAGATTATTTTTGTAAACAAAAAATACTTTAAAAATAACACAAAAGCAAACCCAACTTTGTTGTGGAGTAACACCTGAAGTTCTTGGTAATCAACACGCTTTTCAGTGGTTATGTTACCTTAGGCAGTTTAGATTCCTAATGAGTCTGATGATGCTTTTCGTGATTTTATATGCCTAGCTATACAATTACCTTTACTAGTATTTCAAAGTGTCAAGAACAAAATGTGTGTTCAGTATGTTTTTCTTCGGCCTTCTGCAAATCTGGCTTTTATCCCTTGCTTCTGCTTGCGTTCAGTGACTAGACAAGCAATAAAGGACTCTTGCAGTGGTGACTAATCTTACCCTTTGCCAGCTCATTTCCTTTCATTCTATACGCAGATATAAAAGGGACATTTAGTATGGTTTTTGTTTGTTTTTATTTTTATTGTGGTGAGATGTGTGCATGTGAGGACAGTGTTCTTTTAAAACCTGGTGATAGATGGAAATGGTGAAAAAACAGAACAAAAATGAACGTTAGATATTTAATTATGTGAAGTTATTTGTAGAATGAAGGATCATTTAAGTGAGTACTGTTTTGGAAACTCAACTGTGTGCCTGTTGATTAGATATATAAACAAAAGGTAGCAATGTCTAATTATAGTTTATTTGCATTTGTTTTTCAGCATAAATATGCATGGATCTAGGGTTCATGTTGCTTAAAAACGCCTGTAAGCTTTTTGTTTGCATTTTTGTGTGCATATACAATTGTGTATGCTCTCCAGTCCCTCTGCTTTCTTCGTGCTTGTTAGGAAAAAATTACAAAAGTGGTGCCATCACTTCAGGGCTACATGGAGAAGAACCTACATTTTCAAAAGCAGTCAGCTTTATCATATTATCCAAGACCTTTATGGAGCAGCATCTTCTGTGCCCTCTTTGTTAAGGAATTAGTGAGACATTCCCACACCCTGGGGAAACTTGCCAGTGCCAGCAGCCCGTCCTGAAATGTGCTATGGGGACGGAGAGAAGCTGAGCCCCAGAGAAGAGGGATCAGTGAGTCTGAAGTGAAGCCTAAAGAACATGCATCACTTGTGGTGGGTGGCTGAAACTCCCTTAGAGCAATTAATTCAGCTTAAGCAGTACTTTAGTTTTTAACTGCAAGGACACCCAGATGAGTTTTAAATCGGAGTATTTTATGAAATACACCTTACAGCAGTGATTGATGTGTCCACAAGCTCATATCTCTTTGCCAGTGTGTTTCTGAGAGACAGTAAAGCTCCATATTACTTAAACACTTGCTCTCAGATGACTTTTGATTAGTTGCTGTCCAAATCTCTCTTAGATTTGGTAGATTTAAGATGACCATATTGGGAAAGTAGAATTTGAACATAAATCCTTGTGCTTCCTTTTTGAATAATATTTCTTCAACCTTTAACAAACAGCCTTGGAGGAGGGCACTGACGATGACAAACAATTCTGTTTTCCTGACTACAATTGCGATGGCCTTTGACTGCGGTTAAGGACAACAGTTTTTGTTATGGCATCCCATTTAGTGGGGTTGTGGCAGGTAACATGGACTTCTTTGCTTGTCTTGTAACTCTCCATTTGTCACCTGGCAGGATGAAGAGGAAACAGTGGCCTTTCTTGATCACAGTGGAAGTGAAGAAGAGTTTGATCCAAGTACTCTTCCAGATCCTGATAAATACAAAGATTCTGATGAAGAGCAGGATTCAGAAAGCGAAGAGAGCTATAGGTATGTACACACCTTCCACGTTCATTTTGACATGTTCATGTTTTCTGGAAACTGTTTTTAGAAGTTTAAAACTCATTTTATAGTAATCCTCTTGCTCCTGGGACTTAGTATTTAAATTTGTTTGTGAGGTAGGTGCTGAACAGAAATCTGTGCTAAAGACTATTATCTTCTTTGGTGAAGCTGTATGAGAAAGATTTTTGAGTTAGTGTTGAAGGGATCTCGATGAAACTCTTCCACATGCAAAAACCTTGATTAATTCCTTGGAGGTTTCATGGGTTTCTGTGGTGGATTGACCCTGGCTGGGTACCAGGTGCCCACCAAAGCTGCTCTGTCGCTCACCTTCTCAACTGAACAGGGGAGAGAAAATATAACAGAAGAGTCGTGGGTCAAGATAGGGACAGGGAGAGATCACTCACCAATTACCAAAATGGGGAAAACAGGCTTGACTTGGGGAAAAATTAATTTAATTTATTGACAATCAAATCAGAGTATAGTGATGAGAAAATACAAACGAATCTTAAAGCGCCTCCCCCCCACCCCTCCCTTCTTCACAGGCTCAACTTCACTCCTGATTTTCTCTAACTCTTGTCCCTGCAGTGGCACAGGGGGGTGGGGAATTGGGGTTGTGATCAGTTCATCACGTGCTGTCTCTGCTGCTCCTTCCTCCTTAGGGGCAGAACTCTTCACACTCTTCCCCTGCTCCAACATGGGGTCTTTCCCATGGGAGAGTCCTCCACAAACTTCTCCAACATGAGTTCTTCCCATGGGTTACAGTTCTTCACAAACTGCTGCAGTATGGGCCCTTCCATGCTGTGCAGTCCTTCAAGAACGGACTGCTTCAGCCTGGGTCCCCCACAGGGTCACAAGTCCTGCCAGCAAACCTGCTCCAGCATGGGCTCCTCTCTCCACAAGTCCACAGATCCTGCCAGGAGGTTGATCTAGTGTGGGATTCCCATGGGATCACAGCCGCCTTCAGGCATCCACCTGCTCCAGTGTGGGGTCCTCCACGGGCTACAGGTGGTCATCTGCTCCACCATAGACCCCCAGCTGCAAAATGTGCCCTTTTTTTTTTTTTTTTACAGTTTCAGAAATATATTTCTCTACTGTCACGTTACAGGTTCGGTTTGAAAGGAAAAACATTGAAGTAATTTGAGGATTTGGATGAGCCCTCTGTGTCTGTGCTATATTAAATAAATTTGTGCACGGTGAAACTTGTTAAGTTTTATGATTCAGCGTTGCTCAGACTCTTCAACACTACAAATTAAGTGGAATCTGAGTTAGAAGTAAATATATAATAAAATTAACAATGTTAAACTTTTCTTCTTAATTTAAAACAGTCTTTTAAATTCTATAAACCAGAAGACTTTGTTTCTTGTAGTTTAACAGAAGAGCACAGGGTGGGGACGAGGATCTGTGATTAATGGCAACATACTGTAGTACTTCAGCATGTACTGCAGGAAAATGGAGGGTTACTGCATGAAATCCTGGGTGGTTTTTGTCGTTGACTTCACCACAACAAGAAGTCCATCTGTGTGTTTCTGACAAACAGCCTATTGTGTAACAGATTCAGAAACATGATCCTGACACTTAAATGGGAGTGTCTCTTGCTTTTCACATCTGAATCAGCTAAATCCTAGTGGCAAGATTGTCCCTAGCCCCGTGTCACTTCATTTTGTGGGGGCAGTGTGCAGGGTGTTGGGGAATGAATTTGAGGACTGGGTAGCCCTAAGTTAACAGGCTGGTGACCGTGTCACCTGTAGCCCATTCACCAGCGGGTTGGTCAGTAGAACTGACAAGGATGGAGGAAATGCATTGCTTTTTCTGAGCAGCAGTAAATTGCTCCTTCTTTGTGCAAGGGGGAGAAAGACGGTAACTGTAAGTCAATTATAGTTCCTTCTGGTTTTTCACTCCCTAAGCTGATTCAGTATTTCCACTCCATGTAAAATGAATGAAAAACCTGTATAAAACATAAATAGAGCTTCCTAAAAGCAAGCAGAAAATGAGACCCATCATTATTAAACAAGATTCTTCCAGTTCCTTCTGTGTTTATGGCCGCTTGACTCTGCCCATCAGCTTTTGGTGTGGGAAGCAGCATAATTTGTTAAAGAAGTTTTCTTTTAATGAAGTTTAAGTATTTATTGGGGAGGGCTATATAGTAGTATTCATAGGTTGCTTTTCACATGTTACTAGAGTTGAAATATATCTGTCCAGATATGATAAATATGTCCTCTAGTGGTATTTGTATATTGCTTGTAGTGGAACCAGGTTAATATGATGAAACTGTATTCTCAGCTTGCTCCAGGTAACATCAGTAGTATGTTTAATATTGTCTTCTTAATATAGGAGATTCTGATAGGTAAAACCTGGATATAAGGCAGTGATTTGAGCTAGAGGATCCTGTAAAAGGGGGCATCTCTGTTTGGTCTAATATTAACCATGAGAAGAGGACCAGAAGAAAAGTGTATTTGGCAATTCTGCATTTACGTAGGACATTAATGGAGGTGCCAAGAGAAGTTTTTCAGGATGCTAACACTTCTCCATCTGGGACCATAGCAGTGCTGGTTCTATCATTTTGCCTTTGAGAGCAAATTCTGAGATGACTTCTGTAGGTAATGTGTTGCTGCAGGTAACAAAGTAGAGAGGGAATCTTGATAGTTATTGGTAGTTTGTTTCTTAGATGGAGTAAAACCAAGAGTTTGTTGAGAAAGTCTGAAGTAAAGCTTTGATAAGTGGTTGGACACTGAGCAACGCTTGCATTGTTTATTAGTGTGTGTGTTGCTGCTGAAGGACAGATGCCTGGAATCCCTTAAGCTGATGGACAGCTGAGCTAGTGGGAAGGAGTTACCAGTGACAAAATATAGAAAACCTAGTGTCACAACACTGCCTATTAAATATTTAATTACCTCAGGCATTTCCTAATTACTGCTAAATTGTTACATACTTCCTGTAGGAAAAAGGTAGTGGTTTAGTGCCCCATTTCTTAAACATGATTTTGCAGTATTTCAACTTGTAGCCTTAGCTAGGCTTAGCTATTGTGACAATACAATGGTTTGTAGCATAACTACTTCATAAGTTTTTTGAAAAAGTTATGGGGTCAGTCAGTTTAAAATTAGGAATTTTGTCTAGTTTTTGGTGTCATTAAATAACCATTTATCTAGGGGAGATCACTTTGTCTTTTTCTATATATTCATACATCACTTTTTGTATCGATCCTTTCCCCAGAGATGTCAGCTAGACTCAAGATTAGAATAAAAGCTGACAGAGATGGACAGATTTTTGGCAGTGGTAATCAGTGAAGATTTTTTTGGAATCAGTGGCTGATCTGGTCCCCTGGAGTCAGAGTATCTGCTCTCAAGGAGAGCTAAGCCTCAAAGAAGGTCTAGGGCCTCGGTCATTTCCCCTTCCTTTGACGTAGGTTGGAAAAGAAAGAACATACAAAACAAGGAAAACGGGATTGTAGTAATAATTTCTGACCAAGTATTTTCCTCAGCAAATCTCAAAACACTTTAAAAAGGCGGCCAGTATGTTTTTGTAGGCAGAAACATTGAGTCAAATAGTAACTTGTCTTAAGATCATGGCAGTGACACAAGTCTGGGAACAAAATTCAGACACCCAGAGGGCCCATTGAGTGCTCTGTTCACTAGACAGGTAGCATTCCCTTTGAAACTACAACTAATCACATGTAGTAACTGATTTTTAAAAATATTTTTCTTGTTTTCAGTGTGCCATGTTTACACATGAAAATTTAATACCACATAGACACAGTTTAATCCTTTTTGATTTTCTATTTTATTGGACTTGTCCTTACTTGAGTTACTTTTTCACGGATTATTTTCCTGGAACTTTGATGTCTACAGTATTTCAGTTATCCCAAGGAGATTAGTCTTGAATATAATTTGGGCTGAAGAGAGTAACTTTGAGCATAAAAAAATACACTCTCTCTCTCTCTATATATATGATTCAACAGGTTTCAGATATGTATTTCTTTCTGCCATGTATTAAGGCTTGAGAGGTTTTAATTTACTAAGTATGCTTGACATATGTTGTTTGGACTATGTTTGGAGGTGACTTTAGAACAAAGTGCAACATTAGAACATTTTCCATGGTACACTGCTATCTGCATAGTACCCATGTATTTGAAATACAACTTAAAATCTAAGAGAGTTTTACCAATGACATTTTCTTTTTTTTCAGTTATGAATTTTGCCTTGAACCTGGCAAAGGATCATTTATTTGGAAAATTGAATTTTATTTGGTCTTTGGAACTTAGTCATGTGTGCAAGCTAATTTGTCTAAAAATCATATTTCAGATTTTGAATAGGAGATACCAAGGCTCATCAAATAAAACACATTTTATATAATAATTTATTTGAGATAATATATGGATTTAAGATCTTCTATATGTTTGAAAATGTAGTTGATGACCATTTAAAATCTCAACATTATTCAGTTCTTTAAAAGGTGGTCTTGCAAAGAAACTGTTAAAATATAATTTTAAAAATTATTTTCACACATGATATCAACACGTTCTTACCATGCAAACCCTGCTGACTTACACAGTTAAGTTTTTTTGGCATTCATTTTTTGACTACAAAATTGCAATTTGGTTTTACTTCCCTTAAGTAAAATGTTTGTGTAAATCTGTCATGTCCATTTAGTGCTGTGGGGTTTATAACCTGGCAGGGTCAGTTTTTTGGTATCAGTCTGGGGATTTAATCTTTCCCTGGCTAGGAGCAAAACATGTCTTCCATCACATGAAGCTTCAGAATCGGCCTCTGTCAACTTCAGGACACAGTACTGGTCTCAGTCATTTGCCTTGACGTTTGGTTGATGTTTTAATAACAGGAAAAACCCTGAACTTCCTCCAAGGGGATTTTTAAAGATTTTTGTTCATTTTTCCATCTTTACACAATTGGACTGAATATTTTCCTGCTTTTCAGTCTTGTCTGTTTGCTGGAGGACTAGGGCAATGGACAGTAGATATTTTCAGCCTTTGTTAAGAAGGCAAGAGGACTGAAATTTGGAAAGTCAGTCAAATTGCTTCAAGTTCTTCTCCAGCATTTAGGCTGAATGGGAGTTAACAAGGAGCCAAAGAGCAGTTTCAAACAGCCCAGCTAGACCTGACATTCAGAGCTTTCTAGAAGAGGCCACATCAGTTGAGGCACTGCTCCAATGGGAAAAGTACTACAGATAAACCTGCAACATCAAAGACCACAATTTTGAGTTTATTATCAGAGGTGATTTCCAGAAGCAGAGAGCAGAGACACGGGTGTTATATTATAGCTGAGGATGGGCCAGGAGTGGATTTTCAGTCATTGCTAAGGATAGTAATTAAATTGAAGTGAGTGGTGAGGACAGCCAGGGCAGGTATGCAAAAGGAAGAGGAGAGTGAAAAACTGTGGGGTGATGCCAAGAGCAGTGGGCGACAATGTGCCAATAGATAGATTTGGAAGATGACAGGGTCCAGAACAAAATTACTCTTCTAGTAGTGCCTGAAAGGAGCCTGTCAGAATTAAGAGCCATTGATGGCTCTGCTGTGCATTGCAGCATGTGGCAGTTAATCCCGTGCTGGCTTGGGCCTGCCTAGGGAACATCAGTCATGTCTTTACAGGCCAAATGGATTTGGCCAGGGTGTGGGCTTAAGTACTGGCACATGACTGTCCGTATTGTCCACAACTGCTGTGACTTTGGATGATGCCAACTGGAGCTTTTCTGGGCAACGTCCCAGCGTATTTCGGTGCGGTAGGACAGGCCGAGGACTGCTTGCAGTAAGCAGTGTTGATAAAGCCACATTTTTTAGGTGTGTGTGGGCGAAAAATATAGTGGTCTGTTCTCTCGCTCTGAAGTCAGCTTTGAGGCTCAGTGTAGGTATGTCTGGAGACTTGTGAGGTGCTCTGAGCACCCTTTAGGAGGCTTTTCTGAAAGCAGAGGCACAACTGAAAGAGGAAGATACAGTGATGGAAATTAATTCAGGGCTGCAAAAAGCAAGACAATTTGAATGACCAGTCAGCCTATGGGTAAAGGAAAGTTGTAGCTGAAGAGGCTGGTGGTGAGCATAAGGCCATGGAGTAGTATTGATTTTGCATGAGGGAGGAAAGAGATGGAGGCGATATATGCATGAAAGGAGGAGGGATGATGATGGGGTCTGGTGGGTCAAGAAGAATAAATATGAGAACAGGCAAGAAATCTTGCTGCCAGTGGGAAGGAGGGATTTCTGTTCAATCAACACTCATGCCTCATGCGCCTCTCTTAGAGCTGTCACTGAATTATATGATAAGTTTCTCTTGGAGCTGGGAAATATTGACCTAATGATTTTACCAAAAACAAATCAGCTGAGAGTAGCACACAGTGAGATTAGAAAATGCAAATCTGTTCTGCTCTATATTTTCAAAATTCATACATTTTGCTCAAAGTGTTGAATTAAAATAGAAATATGTTGGGCTGCACTAGCTGCTGCTTGCTTTAAGGGGAAAAATGCTTCTGAAAGGGATAATTCAAAGCAAGTAGGTGAGACCTAGGATATCTTCCTTCGACACTCTTTAAAAATAGAATATCTGTCCATAGTTTAAGAAGTCAAAAACATTGTTAATATTTTCT
Organism: Antrostomus carolinensis; assembly: GCF_000700745.2. Classification (NCBI taxonomy): domain Eukaryota; kingdom Metazoa; phylum Chordata; class Aves; order Caprimulgiformes; family Caprimulgidae; genus Antrostomus; species Antrostomus carolinensis. The sequence continues at coordinate 15,139 of NW_010308624.1, forward strand.
CCCTACCTCTCGGCGTATTTTTTTAAATTGGGAGAGCTATACAAATCATGAGTTAGATCTGCCTTTGAATAAAATTCCCTTCCAGACATACCTCTACAGGCAGAGTAATTAATGACTCCAAGCATGTAATATGAGATTAATTTTTGTATATCTAGCAACATTAATCATATTTTGTTTAAGGCTATCAATGTAAATTGTTAATGAGGTGAAAAATTTAAGTGTATCAAGTAGGGTGGAAGAAAAGCAGATGGATTTCTTAAATATTCATTTTGCAGTCAAATTGAGTTTCTGGTATTTCTAATCCCTCAACATCTTTAAATGAAAATGTTGAGGAAGAACAAAGTTACGATTGACCTCATCCTTACCTTCTTTAAATCTTTAATAGGTGTGACTGATCTCATTAACTCTTAGATCAGCATGGAAAAGATCTGGGACATGAGGGGAAAGGAGAATGTCTTAGTTCTAGTACTGTTTTGTTTGTGATTTTATGGCCAGTCACCAGCTGACAGGTGTGCAAGTCAGCAGTCAGTGCTGCTTGGTTGTGTACCTTCATTTACAAAAATTATGGGCAAATTGCAGTTTCTTATACCAGGATGCTGATGTTGACCTGCCAAGTTTTACATGATTCTTGATGCAGCTGACATTGCATTGTCTTTTAAGATGATTCATCTACAAATCATGATGCTCTCTCTAACATGTATTATTCAGGTCATATCAGTGACTTTGTAAATGACAGAACTCACGATGGTCAGAAAAGCACTGTAAGACAGACATGGTGAAAGGTCTGTTTAAGGGCTTGATCATGCTGTTTAGCTGCAAAATTGGACATTGAGACATTGGATTGCTGTTGATAGAGATGTGATATTCTTATGCGATGAAAGCCTTTATAATAGTTATACTCTAGCTCACTGCATGGTAGAATTTCCTAGTGAAGTTTGGTAACCTATGCTCTGCAGGTCAGACTAGATCTTTCCTGTGGATCCTTTAAACTTGTCAACTACAGAAATTACCTTTTTAAAAAAAAAAAAGAAAGTAGTATTTCATCAGCAAGCATCTGCATGAATGAAGGAGAAATGGGATGACTACTGAAACTCTGCAGTTCAGAAATTAACTGTCAACAATTAGAGGATGGTAGTGATCACACAAAAGACGACAAACAGATTTGAAGAATGTCAGTGTTAGATGAAGCTGAAGAGGAGAGAATGGATGCAAGGGTTAGCTAGGTTGTTAGCAGCATCTCCAAAGGCAGCAGCACATTTCAGAGGAGGTCAAGCCTCTGACAGAGGGACATACGGCACATCAAAATGGTTTGATTGAAGCCACGGTCACCTCCCACTGGAGCAGTTTCAACCCAGAGCAATGATATTTGATCCACAGGAAAATCAACCTCTGAATGAGTTCAGTTTGCAGACTAGTGTTCAAAAATAAGCTGAAATTGCTTAGCCCAAATACACTGAATGGAAACTCCAGTGGTCTCGAGCTGGGTCAGGTACTGCTGCTTTACAGTCAGTGATGTCTTCAATGGGAACGGGAAAGTAAAGTGCTGTTACAGCTTCAGACATCTGATTCGAGTCCACTGCCACTTGTTCACTAGAGCCTTTAGAAGGTAAGCTAAAGAAAGAGCAAAAGCGAGATGTTGATGGTTGATTTGAGTGCCTTTTCCCATCAGATCCTCTGTATGCTTCCTATGCAATAGTAAGAAATATTAAGCATATTCTCTTGCTTGTCTGGTTTCCATTTAAATATTTCTTTTCTTCTTCCAGATTATGGTACTTCAGCTCCGAGACAGACTTGTCTTTTGCTTTTAGTACTGTTATACTGGTATTTCATTACAAGCAGATTATTCATCCCTTTTCCTGTGGTTGTTTTTTATAAATCTAGTTTTAGAGCTGTTTTGATTTACATCAGTGAAGTGGCCAGTAAGGAGAATAACACAAAACAATATTTTTTCATTACCATTTCTATGTGCTGTAGCATTCTGACAGCAAGTAAGAAAGAAGCTGCACTGGGCTTTACGGAAGGGACTGCAGTAATTAATCTTCATTAGGATTGCTGCCATGGTCTTGTGAATTAAAATTTATTACATGGAAAAAGGTTTGTGGCACAGCATGTTTGATTAGCAAAATGCCAATATTTATGGGATAAATTATTCCTAACTTTTCTGAACTGTATTTTATTAGCAGATTCATTCATTATTCCTGTATGTTTCTTTGGGGAAGAACTCGTGTGCACTATATTGCAGCCTGGAAACTTGACTCATGGCCTACAATTCAGTGGCAGGGGTGGTCTGTTTCCAGAGGAGTGCTGGGAAACCTGGGCTCCAAAGCAAGCTCTGATAAAAGTTAACTGAAGCAAAGCCTGTCTAGAGATCTCACAGTACAATACTACATTGTTTAAACAGCAGCAACTTGGCTGCGTGGCCACACATTTCAAATGGCTGATTCTCAAGCACTCAAAATTTAAACCTTAGAGCTTGTCAAGCTTGAAGCCCAGAAACAAGTTAAATACTAACAATTAAAAAAGCTTTCTATTTTTCCTGGTATCACCTCAAAACACACTTGTGAGATTATTTTTTTAGTAGTTAAATTAGAATTTCTTGGTGTATAGCTATCAGGGTCATAGACCCTCTGTTTCCCAGATGCCATTCGTATATGCTGGCATTTATTTAAGGGACAGGATTCATAAGCCGTGCTTTAGCATTTGAGTAGTAAACATTACCTATCAAATGATAGTACTTTCCTTTGTTGTTACAGCTGTGCAAACAGTGACCACAGAAATTACTGTGCCTGTTGATAAGTTGTCTGTTAGTACCTCCTCGCCTCTGTAAACACAGCCTGTCCCAGTAAATTCTTCCATCAGGCAGCTTCAGACCGTGGCAGGTTGTTCAGGCGGCTGAGAAGCTAAATTGCACCAGATGGTAAAAGGAAGGAATTGCACTCCAGCTGCACATGCTGCTTTCGAAGTGTTACAAGTAGAAGGCAAAAAGATGCACTGGCTTTGGTTTGGATCTGATTTCTGGGGTTGCTTTCTAACTGTATTGTTCTATTAGGAAGTAGATCACCTTAGAATAACTTTGTTTTGGCTATTTGTGGACACCAGCTAGTAGTGCATCAGTCTGTGTTTCTGAGGAGTAAGGGGCCGTTTGTGTTCATGGGAACTGACCAATGATAAAATCACTGGTTCTGCAGGGTGAGCTCTGACCGGCTTCAGTCAGTGGAGACTGAGGAGGAAATGATTTGACAATAAGTACAGAAATCATCCCCCATATAGCTGCTTTCACACACTCAGCTTTTTCACATGTGCATCTGAAAGTTACACCTCTTACGTCTCCTCTAAAGAGCTTTCTGTCCAAACAGCTAAGGAGAAACACCCAGATGGAGTACAGGATACCCCTAGGCATCATGATGCCAAACATCTCTCCTGGTGATTTTACAGCTTTCTTGCAAAATTACCACTTTGACCTTTTGTAAAAGCTACATCTGTGGTGACTCCTCCAGACTAGCATGACCCCTCTCCACGCCACCCAAACCACCACTGGTAAAAATCTGTCCTGCAGGAACAGGGTCGCAGGTTGGACTAGCTGATCTTTAAAGGTCCCTTCTGACCCAAACCATTTTATGGACAGGCGCGGTCTGTCTTCTCCCTGTGTCTCAAAATTATGAACATCTTATTCGCACATTCCACGACACTCTGCTTTCCTTCCTGTGTTACCTTTATCAAATACTGTTTTGCTTGTACTTTTTGTGCATCATGAAAACACAAACCTTTAACTCTCCTCATCGCTTGATGGCTTTGTTGCTGCTGTTGCTTCCTGTGTTATACATTCCTTCTTATTCACCTCTCCAGCTTCCAGACCAGTAGAGGTCAAATTAGTGTGAAAATACACCTGCTAACATGTAGATACATCTTCAGTATGGACTGCTAATCGAGCACCGTGATCCCTGAGTAATAAGAAACAGCTTGACTCAGCATAATCTTCCCACAAAGCTTATGATGAAAATTAATCATAATTGTGTTGATGTGCTTTTGTTTGTGGGAAAAAATTAGAAATCTCACAGTTCCTTCTGAATGTGTTTTATGTTTAAATATTATACTTTACAGACATCTGGGCCTAAGGGCCTCAAACTCCAAAAATAAATATATTTTTTTTGTATTTAAAGTCTACTTTTTCATAACTTCTGAGATTTCTGCATTGTTTTAATTGCTAAGATGTTTTGAACTAATATCCTAGATGAGGCATTAGTCAATTTTGAATGCAAACTGGGCTTCAAAGCCCATTAAAATACTGGAAATAATTGGCTCTTTTGCAAACAAACTAATGCTTTTCCTTAGTCAGGTTTCAGCCTTAGGCTTTTAAACTGAACCCCTATACTCTGTCCTGATCAAAGTGAACACTATGAAACTCCAGCCCAAACTTACACTGGCCATTTGGAAAAGTGAGAAGTCTTAGGGCTTTAGAGTGTTTTCATACACTGTCTGTATAACTTCAACATTTATGGAGTATCTTAAGCACTACAGAGAGAAACAGAGTCCTTTCCCCAGAAAAGGGATAAAATGTTGTTAGCCAGCACTGAAAAGCCACTCCCATGCAAATAACAGCTCAAAGCCAATACAGTTGCTATATCTTTTGAAATGTCCCAATTTAAGGAAAAGTATTTGGTGCACAGTCATCAGCCTTTCACAGAATCGTAGAATAGTTTGGATTTGGAAGGGACATTTAAAGATCATCTGGTCCAACTCTCCTGCCACTGGCAGGGACATCTCTCACTAGCTCAGGTTACTTCACACTTTTTCTTTTGGATAGGCAGAGAAGGACAATATAAAGGTAGGGTGTTTTGTTTGTTTAAATTGTGGGAATTCCAGGTGTTTCTCAAAGGATTTCCCTCTTCTCTCTGTGGTGTAATGAGTAGGCAGGAGTTGGCACCGTTCCTCTATGAAAGGTGGGATGGACTAGAGAGGGAGGCAGGTCACACATCTGCAGTCTAGTGCAAGGCCATCAGATCTCATGCTACTCCTTTGTCTCGATGGAGGAGCAACCAGAAAGCACAGGGTACAAGCCAGGAAGAGGAGGAAGTGTTGTGCTGCTGATCCCTCTCAGAGAGCATTCAGGAACTTGTTGAAAACTGACGTGTTTTGAGGTTAATGTTTGGGTTAGCCTGGTTTCCAGTGAGTGAGTGGTGAATCCAACGTTTCACAGGCTGATAACTAGTCCTCTCAATGGAAGAACAAGGTGGGCAGCAGAGGGTGGTTTGAATTGGGCATTGGGTTCCATTGCTGTGTTGGTTCGATGGACAGTATTTCCCAATTTGAGCTATTTGTCATAACTGCTGTTTTCTAATTGTTAAGCCTTTAAACAGTATTTCTGAATGAAACAAACATTACATTTACACTTAAGCAATTATAAAAATTAAAGCAATTGAAAAAATTCTTCTTAAAACACATTTTTTGAAGTAAATTGAATTTTCTGGTTAGAAATTTGCTAAATTTTAATTGAACATCTGAATTTAACCATCTATTTTAGAAAAGCCAAACTCAGTCTTTGAAGTTCCATTTTTATTTTTGTTATATTCTTTAAAATACAGACTGAATATGAAAAACTGAGAATGCCATTTTGTTTCAGTTACCTTGTTTGCAGAGAATGGTTTGGGGTGCGAGGGGTTGCATTCTGCTTTTTTTGGTATGAATTTTACCCTACGGCATAGGACAACCAGCTCTCTATTACTTGGTACAGAGTTGTTATATCTTATAATAGATTTTGTTAGATCAGATTATTTTCATCTTAGATAAGATGATTTGTAGCAAATTTTCTATGTTATAGACAAAAAACACATGAAAATACATGAAAGCTTAGCAACAGGAGAAAGCCTGTCATGGGGCCATGTGATAGAAGTCCAGATGTTAAAACAGATAGGCAGCCATTTTGTCCAGATTAAATGCAGAAAAAGGCAGTTCATTCAAATCTTAAGAAAAGCAGAAGAAATAGGAATTCACCAGGGAAAATAACTGGGTTTGAGTTTTTCCTCTTCCTCTCATGGCAAAGAGATGGTTAATAGCTTCTGG